>NC_065533.1:16117241-16385901 GCF_020184175.1 Aphis gossypii | reverse complement strand
ATCACCACTCATAGAAGAAACCACTGTGTCAATATTTAAATCTGTTAGATTGATCTGACTATCCAAACCAACAGATGCCAAAAGATGATCATGAAGAGGGTGGAACACCATGTCACGGATTTGTTTTTTATGCGCACAAATGTATTCATTAGAAAGTCTCATTAATTGTACATCCATTTTTCTGATCCCGTACGAATCCAATGTTGTAGTATCAGATTGCTGTGACATCACCTGATAATAAGTTCAGGTAAGCAAAATTTTAAGTTATTTTAATTTTATTTAAGTTCATTATAAGGACATGAATGACACACTCAAACACATAATATTTTATTATTGTTGCGTCTTACGTATATACTATACATACATGTTTGCCTATCAAATTTACATCAGACAAAATTTTATAAATAAATAAATAAAAGGGGAATGCAAAAGTGTAAAATATTAACTAAATATGCATATCTAAGACTACAAATGTGTTTTAATTTTGGGTATTGTTGTATAATTGGAAAAATATCATAATAATAGTTTTAAAAAAGAAGAGGTTTTTACATATTTGGAATTGGAAATATATCGATTTAAAATATAGGAGGGCATTCTATATAAATTTAACTTACAATTAAAACTTAGTTTTATTAATATTTGTTAATAATTTATTTTAAAAATGTACCTATTATGATTAGGTATTAATAAAATAAAATATTTCCTACAAAATCCAATGTTAGGTACATACAATTATTAATATAATAATAGTAGTAACTATATGTTTCAACCCTTGCCATGTTCAGGATATAACACAAAAAAAATCTAATTAAATAATAAATAAAAAAATAAAAAAAGTGAATTTAACTACCGAGTAATATATCATGTTATTGTGTGTAGGTAGCTTTGGTGATCAGGAAAAATGACAATGTTAGCTATTTACCAGCCAATAATTATTATATTTGATACTGTAGATTTTATAAATTTGTCTTTATAATTTTACAGAACAGGGAAAGTTTGATAATCATTTAAAAACAATAGCAAATCCTTAGGGAAAGTATTGTTATACTCAATAGGTACTTAATAATTATTATTTAAAATTTTAGTTATGGTGTATTAGTAGGTACCTATCTGTTGCCCCTTACATTTTTATAAACTATGTACCTACATTATTGAATATTAATCTAGGCATCTAATACATAGATAATATTATATATTATATTTATATAATATTTTTTAAATTAGAATGACAACTATTGTGATATCTTTATTGGACCTTAGCTTAAGCCTTAAACCAAGTACCTCAAAATAATGTTTGTCTATATAAGTACCTACTCATGTTTAAATACTTGACTGTCCCAAAAGATATTGACACAATGGCACGGAAAAAAACATTTCATTGTAAAATCAATATATTCATTAATCGGTTTAAAATTTTAAATAAATATACCTACATGCAATTTTATTATGATATATTACTTTATTGATTTATTGCATATCTTACTTCAGTTTAGATAATTATTTAAAAAATTGGACATCACTGCATTACATTTTTTTTTTTTTTTTTAGTAAGATTTCATTTAAATAATAAAAGTCAAGAAAGTAATATCTCTGTCTTGACATCTGAAAAATCAAATCTTAGACAATGTCCAGATCTGGCATTAACTGATCACCAACCACATCCAAATTTATTACCTAGTATATCAACAGTCGATGATGCCCCTAAAACTCAAATTATTGATAATAGTAATTCTTTAGTGCTTGATACAACAACATTACCAAATTTCGATGATGGTGTTGCACATTGGGCAGTGAACCATAATGTTCCAAAGACTACTGTGAATTCATTACTGTCGTTATTAAGAACCCACAAGATGTTTTTCATCATTACCTAAAGATAGTAGAACACTTTTACATACATCTAAATACGATTATACTTTTTTTACTGTAGAGCTTGGCTTGTATTACCATTTTGGAATTGCTAAAAGGATCTTTCAACACTATGTAGTCAACGAAGATGATTTTTCAATTAAAATTGCTATAAGCATTGATGGCCTTTATCTTTCAAAATCCAGTGGAAGTCAATTCTGGCCTATTTTAAGCTTATATAATAAATAAAATTAAGAAACCTAAAGTTTTTCCCGTTGGAATATATCACGGGTATACAAAATCCAATGATATAAACTCATCATGGGTGATCTTAAGGTCTGGAATATGATTGATATAAAATATAAAATGATGGTTATACATTTGAATAACTACACTTATGCTATGCCAATACTCCATACAGATATCTAAAAATTGTTTTTAATAATGTAAATATAAAATATGTTAATAAATATTAAACTGTATTATAAATATAATATAATATGTAAATTGACAAAATTTTTCAAAATAACAATGTTTACACGTCATAATTAGTACCTAATGTATTGTGGTTATTATCATCAGATATAGTTAATTAGGTAATTTATAGTTTATGTGTTATTTAATATTTATTATATATGAACTAGTTACTATTATAAATTAAATTAATATGTTATAGCTTTCTTTAAGTATGTGGTATGTCATTCACTTCAAAAAAGACAACACAGTTAACGTTGTACCAAGTAGTTGGTACAAAAATGGGCTGTGTGCATGGCCAATAAAAATTTCAAACATCAAAAAAATTGTTATAAAAAAATAACAACTACACAAAAAAGATTTTAAATGGCATATTGCCAGAAAGCTGGGGACTTGTTATGGTAAATATAATTATTATTATTATGGTGCATTTAATATTTTATACCTAACATAATATTGAAACTTTTACTAACAATATAGATCTGACTATCCAAACCAACAGAGGCCAAAAGATGATCATGAAAAGGGTGGAACACCATGTCACGAATTTGTTTTTTATGCGCACAAATGTATTCATTAGAAAGTCTCATTAATTGTACATCCATTTTTCTGATCACGTACGAATCCAATGTTGTTGTATCAGATTGCTGTGACATCACCTGATAATAATTTCATGTTTTTATAATTTAAAAAATAAACAAATCAACCCTATTTAACTAACACTTACCAACATCCTATTATTTTTATTATATGCCATCTCCACCGTTCTACTTCCATTTCCATTAAGTGTTTTGCATGAGTTGCCTAAGAAAATAAAAAAAGGACAATAATTAATATAAAAGTAAAACTATTTCATAATCAAAATAAAATATATTTAATGATAAGCTATTGTTGTGACAATAATAATTATTTTTCATTAATTCTCACCTCTTTCAATTTACGTTCAACAGCAGTTATCTCTGCTGTATGATCAACAGTTACGACGTTTTCAGCA
This sequence comes from Aphis gossypii, assembly GCF_020184175.1. Lineage (NCBI taxonomy): Eukaryota > Metazoa > Arthropoda > Insecta > Hemiptera > Aphididae > Aphis > Aphis gossypii. The sequence continues at coordinate 16,382,585 of NC_065533.1, read as the reverse complement.
TATAAAACTCTAAGATCTTTTAAAATCGCTTTTGTGTTACATATTGGACAACTACTTGTACCATTTTCATTTTCAGTCTAAAACAAGAGAATATAAAACATATAAAAATGTACAAAAAAAAACCATTTGCTAAAATACTAACTAAAATCCATCTTTTTAAACAATGCTCTCCAAAAATATGACCACATTTCAAACATACTGGTTTATGTAAATCAGCACTTTTCATTTATCTAAACATATTGTACAAGAAGATGCTTCATCTGATTTGTATATAAATGAAGTAGAAAATAAATATATATATTTATATATAATATATTAAATAAATATAATGAATATAATATATATTAATAACGTAATATTAGAATAACATTTTTTAAAGAAAACTTATATGATTTACCATTATTAGTTTGTATTATAGTGACTATACTTTCTAATGTACGTTTCGCTGTAGACCTTGTAGATGTTTTTGAAGATGATGCTGAATCCATTGGAGATTCTGTAGGAAATCTTGCTTGAGGGTCTATGGGAAATCCTATTAGAGATTCTGTAAATCTTCCAGGTCTTGAAGTTGTTTGAGTAGGTACTTGCCACCACAATTACACTTGATGAACGAAAACCCTGAAGAAAAAAAATTAACTAAAAGCTTTAGTTATTAATTATAACAATTTTTAACTACTAAATAATTTGAAAATGTTCATATCTTGACAAATTTGATTAACATTTTAACTTCAAACGCTTATAAAAATAAAAAGTTATTATTTAAATATATTTTAAGAAACTTTTAAATTGCCATTAAAATAATTTGTGTTATAATATCTAAATATTTAATATTGTGTTAAATTGACTTCAATTGCCCATCAATAACTTATGTGGCCTTGAATAATACCTTTTTTATATTACAGTAGAAAAATCCTTATGAATCTTGTATTGTAAATTGTAGTCTTATACAATGTAATATTTTCAAAACTTGTTAAAAAATAAACCAAAACCTACAATAATTCAATTAAATTAAATTGCATGAGTAAATGTCAAATCCTAAGAGCCAATACAAATGTAGTAAGACTTCCATAATACAAAGACTTAAGAAGTTAGGTTATAGGTTTGATCATCTCCATGTAGAACCACACTTGTACAACGCGTAATCAACTAGGGGCCAAGGAAGATCCTCACATTCAACTTGCAGAAGATCTATTAAGATCTAAGAAATAATTCTGAAAATCTTTCAATAAAATGAAATAAACAAAAAATTATCAGAAACACTGTATAAGGTACTTATCATACCTACATCCGAGGCATTCAGAAAATTAATAAATTTTGAATATTAAACCCAGTTGAGCTTTTGCCAAATAATAACTTGGTAATTTAGTAATTACAGTCGAGTCTTGATAACTCGACCATCGATTACTTGATTTTTTTTACCCCTAGGGAATTTCTATATACTCACTGTTTATTTTTTCTAAACGTAAACATTTCAAGTGATATTGGGCATATGAAAAAATAATATGTTCAGTAACATCAACCTTGAAATTTGTGTCTAAAGGAGTGTGCGTAAATATTGAACTATAAACAGCTTTAATAAAATGCGATAACTGTTTAGCTACTTTACAATTTTAACCAAGTGCTAATTTGTGTTAATTAATTTTCATATTAAGATTATTTGAATTTAATTTCAGACATAGGTAACTAATGTTTAATATTTTAGTACATTTCAATCTGATAATAAATTTTAATAACCTTATGTTTGGTTTATAGGTACTTTTTAAATATTTCTCTAACAATACTATTATTGATTTCATGTAAATTAATTCTGTCGTTTCCTAAAGGGTGACTTTAAATTAATATTAATAAGACATTTTAATTTTTTTATTTTTATTTTATTAGGTATTATAAATAAGGTTTTTTATCATAAGTATAAAAAAACTAATATTATGATGTATTATATATTATTTTATAAATCTATGTTTAGTTGATTCATCCTCGTATTAAAATTAATTCTATTGATATATTCTAAATGTGTTATTTAACAATATTATTCATCATCACACTAATTAATATATAAAACTAAAATAACCAACGTTTCGCAGAGCTTTAAGTATCAGAAGTATAGCTAAAATGTATTCAGGTCTCAGGAGGCTATACCTGCAAGCACTATACGGGTGACAGTGGCGAATTCTCCAGGCATGCTTAGAAATAAAAACTTTATTAATCAAAATATAAAAATTATTTTATAATCAATAAAATATTAAGTATTTTAAAAGAAATATATTGTGTTATATTAATTCATTTATTTTTGTTAAACTTAGGTATCTGTGTTTATCTTTATTCTAACATTTTAATGACAGAGTATGCGATAGATGTGTGCGCAAGCTATACGACCCTTGTTATCGCTGTAAAAAAAAACCAGTTACTCCGAGATCCCATCTAGTAGCAGCCGCGTATTAATCACCCGGGGCATACTCATTCTGTTGCGCTTCGTCAACGTAATTTATAAAATTTACGTGTACGAGTAATGACAATTTTTTTTTATTTTAGTTGAAAGAGTTAGTCAAGTCTCAATACAATTATTAAAGTATTATTTAAGTAAGTTCTATTGTGTATAATATATGTTAAATAAAAGTCTTATTTATAAATCAATACAAACTTTTGTATTATTTATTAGTTATAAATTAAATAGAACTATAATACATTAAGATAAATTATCATGCCTATACATCAGAGTCAGCATTCACCACTGGCGGGTTCGCATGACACCCGCGGGTGTTGTAACAAGGACGCTTCTAAATGTTGGGATTGCAAGGGCGACCACAAGACGTCCAGTACGGCCTGCAGTTTCAGAGACCTAGCGGAGCAAGGCTTATTGCGCAGGACAGATTTCGGCCAGCAATGACCAGGTCTATTCGCATTGTACAGCACAACGTGAATAAACAACGTGTCTTGAGCTTATAGCTCAGGGACTTCTGCGCGGAGACCTCCGCCGATGTGGTACTAATCCAGGAACCAGTCATATGCAGTAAAAATATCTTTGGCTTCAAGAATTGCAAGCAATACTCGATAGGTAACGACTATGCTGGTGCAGAAGTCAATGAACAACGGCCTTAAGGTCATCGAGCTTGCGGATATGTCAAGCCAGAATGTAACAGCGGTGAAAATAAGCCATGGTGTAGAGATTAAGACGGTTACCGTGGTGTCGGCATATTTTAAATACAACAGGCCGACACCCTACTTCATAGCTAAGCTACGGGTGATCTTGGACCGTGAATCCCGCACCCTCATTGGGGTAGAAATCACCGGGCATTCTGTATTGTGGCATTGACCAACACATAATAGCAGAGGCCTCCTCACAGAAGAGCTTATAGAGGACTTCGACCTCATAGTTGCTAACTGGCCGGCAAACCCTGGACATATGACCGCGAAGTCATGGGGTCGTCAAACACGGACGTCGCAACCAAGTCAGCGGATAGACCGTCTGCGATTGTCCCTAATCTAACCTAACCTAAGCTAACCAACCAACCATGAGCCCGCGGTACACGGCCCAGATCTCGGAAGGATTACATCTGAGTTTTAACGCCGACGAAGCATCTTACCATTAATTTGCTTACCTCACAAGAACGAAAATGGTAAATCGGGATTTGGGGGAGCCCCACGGCGTTGAGCAATTGGCAACGCGCCATCACATGACGGTTTCAGCCAGGTAGTGGAAACCCGCGGTTTGGTTTCGGAGTGGCTATAGCAGGAGCTACTATATGGTTAATAGATCGAAACTTAGTCTAGTAGAATACTCCTAAGCTCTATCCAGCCTACCGTTGGGGTTATATGCACCGGAGGTTGGGCGTAACCAAAAACGGGAAGCGTTTCTAAGAGCTAACTTCTTCATTATTTCAATTGTAATGAATAATGATAAATAAAATAGTTGTAACTAGTTTATGAAAGGTTATTTTCTAGTGGGAAGTGGAGTTGGTGGCTCATTCTTAATTGTTATTATTATTTATTAAATTACAATAATACTAATATTCCCAGTACTATCAAGTTATTCTTAGACCTTAAACTTAAATTATTTGATAAATTTATTTTTACATTATTATATAAAGCCATTATTTTTACAAATATTTTTGGACGTTTTATTGGTTAGATCGATGTATATATTATGTTTTTCATTTAAAACAAAATTTAATTTTTTTAATTCCTATATCTTACAAACACCATCACGTTTCCATGCATGTGTCAATTACGCGTTACATTAACCGTCTATAGACGGATAAAATGGATTTTTAATAGGCAATTCAACTCGATAATGTTATCCAAGATAAAATGCATAGGTATATAAACAGAGTCGTTAGCGATCTAATAGAAATTTAAATTCCGTAACGTAGATACTTACCTACCAAAACATTATAATATATTAACATAATTTTATATTTTTTATAAATACCTTCCTGTTTTAAAAATTAGAGCTGTACTGTAGATAACTATTATAAAAAAATATATATATAAATTAGCTAACTAGTCATATTATAATGTACCTATAAGGCTATAAATATAATATAATATATTATTATTTATTATTATCAGTGGTGACTTGCGGAACTACAATTATTGAGGCCCTTGGACACAAATTTCTTGGAGGTTTTATTATATCTGTAATTCAACTTTCTTAACTAACATTGGTCTGTTTTCTGTACATAATAAAAATAAATAAATATTTATAGTAAATTAATAGGTACACTTAATTTATTAAATTATAATTTCAAAAACAATAATAATAATAGGTATTTTATTTACAATGAATGAAAATGACTTTTATCTGATACGGCCTTGAGCAAACGTCTTCACCTACCTACAACGATAAATTAAATTTTTAGCACGCTTATTTTTTAGATTTTACTTGTTTGTACAATTTGTACAATGTTAAACAGTGCAACATTACATATGGAAATACATATAGGTTATGGAAGCCGGACGGTGAGTTTAACTTTTGTTGAATTAATGTAAACATGTGTTTGTTATTCACCATAATAAAAATCGATAAAAAAATTGGTAATAAATTTATCATTATATTATTAATTTCAAGAAATTTTGACATTTTTTGAGTTTATTTACATAAAATCAAAATAAGTATGCAGAGGTAATTTTAATATGTTATAATATTTTTTGCAAGTACATATCTACGTTATGGAATTTAAATTTCTATTCGATTGCTAACGACTTTGTTTATATACCTAAGCATTTTTTCTTAGGTACCTACCATTATCGAGCCGAATTGCCTATTATAAATCTATTAGGTATTAGTAGGTACCTACCTATATCCTTCTACACGACTAATGTAATCCGTAATTGACACACCCATGGAAATGCGATGATGTCTGTAGGATAGGAATTTTAAAAGATTAATTTTCGTTTTATGTGAAAAACACAATTTGTACGTCCACCTAAACAATTGAATGTCCAAAAATATTTTATAAAATAATTGAAAAAAATTTGAATAATCGCTTTTTTCAAATTAAATTATAAGTGTTAATCTATGTTTATAAATTTATAATAATCTTTTATACGAAATATATTCGTAATCGCAGTATCGCATTTATAGTAAACATTTTATCAAAACAATTATTTTTATTAGAAGCTACTCCCAAAAAAAATGACTTAAATGATTTTAACAAAGATTTGTGTCTAGCCTTAGTAGCAGCTAACATACCTTGGTATAAAATGCAAGTTCCTCAATTTCGTACATTTTTAGAGAAATATACTGGCAAACATACCTATACCAGATGAAAGTGCGTTACGTAAAAATTATCTCGAGCCGTGCTACTATAATACTTTAACAAAAATTTAAAATGAAATTGGTGAAAATAATATTTGGATTGCTGTAGATGAAACTACAGATACAAATGGTCGTTATGTTGCAAATTTACTGGTGGTATTATTAAAATCAAATACTCTGACTAGCCTATTTCTCCTGTCATGCAAAGTTTTATTTACAACATAACTTATGAGTATACCTATCTATGATTATAATATATTATATATTATATGATTATAAATTTTGTATATTATGGTATTTAAATATTTTACACATTACAGTATGTGTGGTAATATTTTTTGATTTGGATATCGTTTCAATAAAATATTTTTGGACACTTAATTGTTTAAGTCGACGTATATTATATTGCGCTTTTCACATAAAACGAAAATTAATCTTTTAAAATTCCTACCTTACAGACATCATCGAGTTTCCATGGGTGTGTCAATCACGCATTACATTAGCCGTCTAGAAGGATTAGGAATAGGCAATTTAGCTCGATAATGGTACCCATGATAAAATGCGTAGGTATATAAACAGAGTCATTAAAGATCTAATATAAATTTAAATTCCGTAACGTAAATACTTACGATATATATATCCATATATATATGCGTACGTATATATATTATAGATCCCGGATTTATATGCATTTAAAAGTATCAAAATAATACATATAATATACAGCAAAAATCATTAAAATATGCAACAAATATACAGTAAAAATCATTAATATATGCAACAAATATGCATTTACAAAATTTACCTATATTTAAAAATTCAAAGTTATATTAAGTATGAAAAAAATATAAGATAATGAAATATAATAAAATATAAATGTATAAATAAGAATAAGTATAAATAAATACATAAATATTACTGTTTAAAAATAAAGTAAATATACAACTCAATATGTGTTTTTATTCTTTATTGTTAAAATGATAGGTAGGTATTCAAGTTTTTCTTCGGTAAAACTATGCCATCCATCTGTCAATAAATGCTTGTATATCGAAAATGATCGTTCACAATTAACTGAAGTTATTGGGGCAAATTTTAAAAAGCTTAAAATCATTGGATCTTGAAAGTTATTACAACTATATAACAACTATATTATATAATTAAATTTATTACATCGATAACGACGATGTAACGATTAGATAACAGCAGATAAACTATTTCTTTTAAGGTGCCCACACACTGCAGCGGTAGCGGTGGCGGTGGCAGTAGCATTAAAATGAGTCTGGACACAATTTTACCGCCACCGCTGCAGTGTGTGGGGACCTTTAATACAATGAGATTACCTCAACTATTTCTAATGTATATACAATATTTTCCATATAATAGGTACGTATTTTAAATTAAGATAGCTAAAACTGTGTAGCTAATTCCGCGTCCCATCGACCAACATTTTTTCGCAACACCGCATTTATTGAAATATGTATTTACGGTCAAATATGCAAAAATATGCAAAATAAAAATTTAACAGAGAATTCAAAAGAGTACGATTCGTGAAGATATAATAAACAAAAATTGGAAAAAGTGAAAAGGAAAAAATATGCGAAAACATACAAATCCGAGCTTTAAATATTAATATTTAATATTCTTATATAATAAAATATTATATAGGTACAGATAAATAATGCCAAGTATTAATAATTTGGCAGTACAAGGTTAAACGAACCATTTGAAATCGTTATTGAAACATGTGAAGGCAATATATATATTATATATACAGGGTGATTTTTTTATCAAACAACACTCATTATTTCCAAAAGTATTCATGTTTTTGAAAATATTTTTTTACATAGTTTCTAATTGTTAAAAAAACATTTTTATAAAAAAATTATATTTTTAAATATTTTTTATCCTTATAATTTTATAAGTTTTTTACTTTTTTGAATGACAACATAGATTTTTAACTTCATATTCCAAAGCAAAATAATTTTCTGAGTAATTCGATACACAAAAATTGAATTTAGGGTGAGTAGTTTATGAGTTATACTTATTCAAAGTTTAGACAAGCGGAGTAGTGGACAAACATTTTGCGGGGTAACCCCGTACCACTCCACTCCGCGCAGCTTAACTTTAAATACGTATAACTCATAAACTACTCACCCTAAATTCGATTTTTATGTATCGAATTACTCAGAAAATTATTCTGCTTTGGAATATGAAATTAAAAATCTATGTTGTCATTCAAAAAAGTAAAAAACTTATAAAATTATAAGGATAAAAAATATTTAAAAATATAATTTTTTTATAAAAATGTTTTTTTAACAATTAGAAACTATGTAAAAAATATTTTCAAAAACATGAATACTTTTGGAAATAATGAGTGTTGTTTGATAAAAAAATCACCCTGTATATGTGTGAGTATATATGTATGTATGTATGTATGTATGTATGTATGTATGTATGTATGTATGTATGTATGTATGTATATATGTATATATAGAGAGGGACTAAACTCACGCTTTGTAAGAATTTTGGTAGAATAATGTTATGGGTCGTTTTTTTTTTGTTCGTTTCACGTTCAATAGAGACCTACACAGGTTAATGCTGTACAATGTACATATATGTATATCATATAAAAGGGACTGTCTCTATTCAAAGAAACGTCTTGCAGGTGTGCAGTGTTATAACAACTGCCTTCACAATATGTTTCTATACCTAACGATTTCAATGGTCCGTTAAAACTTGTACTGTCAAATTGTTAATACCTCGCGGTAGTTATCTGTACATAATATTTTATAATATAAGATAGGGGTCGGTAAAATTCGATGTCCGGTGTGTGGAAGTCACATTCGTGGTGGTATAGTGAAAATCGTTTCACCTGAAATTCGGTCGGAAATGGTATTCGGGTGTCTAGAAAAGAATTCACTAAAAAAGTAGGAAAAGTACTAAAGTCGGTTGTCGTGTATCCGTACATTAAATTAGTATTTTTTTTTATTCTATTCTCTTTTATAAAACATTTTATCATTTGGTGTAAATGTAAAGGAATGTAAAAGTTTGTTTCGATGCTTTCCCGGTTCTTTTTAAACTTTTTTAATTTTAATTAAATATAATAAATAAATAAATACGAAAAATGGTAATTGAGTGTCTAGCTATCTGCAGCCATCACATGATGTAAATCGATATCCGATAGTGCAATCCGCCTGCGGTGGATTGTCGTACCTCCTGACATCGATTGATTAATGTTTGCAAGTCGAATAACATGTGAACATTCAAGTTAAGTTGTCAGGCGAATTGCACTGTCGAATATCGATTACATCATATAATGACTGATAACTAGACACTCAATTACCATTTTTTCGTATTTATTTGTTATATTTAATTACAATGAAAAATGTTTAAAAAGAACCGGGAAAGCATCGAGTAATACTCTTACCATTCCTTTATATTTACACTAAATGATAATAATTTATTTTATAGAATAGAATAAAATTAAATATAAAATAAAAGACTCCCGAATACTATTTCCGACCGAATTTCCGGCGAAACGATTTTAACTCGACCACTTCGAAGGCGCCTTCTACACACCCAACATAATCGTATATTATAAAATATGTACAGATAAGTACTACAAGGTATTAACAATTTGACCGTACAAGTTTAAACGGACCATTGAAATCGTTAAGTATAAAAACATGTGAAGGCAGTTGCAATAACACTGAACACCAAAAAGACGTTTCTTTGAATAGAAACAGTCCCTTTTATATGATATACATAATATGTATATTATAATATGTACATTGTACAGCATTAACCTGTGTAGGTCTCTATTGAACGTGAAACGAACAAAAAAAAAAATCGACCCATAACATTATTCTACCAAAATTCTTACAAAGCGTGGGCTTAGTCCCTCTCTATACATACATACATATTCATATATATATATAATATATAATGCATATATTGCCTTCACATGTTTCAATAACGATTTCAAATGGTTCGTTTAACCTTGTACTGCCAAATTATTAATACCTGGCAGTAGTCATCTGTACATAATATTTTATAGTATAAGAATATTAAATACCTATTAATACGTATTTACTATATATACGTACGCATATATGTATATGGATATATACATATATATTAAGTATCTACGTTACGGAATTTAAATTTATATTAGATCGCTAACGACTGTTCATATACCTATTTATTTTTTCTTGTGTAATTACCATTATCGAGCTGAACTGACTATTATAAATGTATTATATCCGTCTAGACGGCGGCTAATGTAATGCGTAATTGACAAACCTATGGCGCCCGGAGTCTCCACCAAATCTGTAACGTGGTTCTATACAGGTAATATCGGTAGTTTTTTCTGCTATTGTGTTTTTTGTGAGTTTGGTGTGATTGTGTGCGTGTAAAATTTTTATAAAGAACGTACGGACTCAGAAATGCAATGAATTAAAACGATACTCCGTTAACGTAGGTATACGATTATATTGTAGCAATAATAAGCTTAGTTAAGACAAATATTAAGTAAATAAAAGATTAGTGCATATATTGAGAGCGTATTTGTACTTTTTTAAGCACATAGGTGAAAACGTATTTAATATTTTTTAGGTACATCAAATTCTGAGCCAAAAGGTGAGATATAACTAAAAGGGCAGCTCATCAGTATGTAACATTGTAGGTAAATTAATAATAATCTAAATAATCAAATAATCAATAATATTGTTCTATCATCAAACTACGTGTAAAAATGTGTACACTACAAATATGTCAAAAGGTAGTATAATATAAAAATAGTATTTAGCTGTAATAGTTATTACTATTACAGATTTTTAAATTATTAACTAATAAAAAATAAAAGTCGGCAAGTGGGTACCGCTCTGCTGTACATTAGGGGGTGGAGTGGACCTCGGACTAGGGTAGATTAAATTTGAATGCAATGATAGGTATCATTGTATACGAAAAACGATTCTGAACGGAGATGATTTGTCAGTCTAGAATATATTATAATTAAATATTATCATATATTCTATTTTGAAACAAATATTCCGATTTCATAAAAATTTAAAACTTAAACGCCCAAAACATTTTTCCTATAATGACGCTTAAAATTTTCTTTATAGCTTTTTGAAGCAAAACTTATGGAAAACTTAGTGTTGAATTTTTTAACGTTAGATATAAATACAAACAATTTTATGAATTTTGAACTACAAAATAATTTGCAAATATTCATGATTTTAACGAATTTTTGTCAAAATTTGAACTTAAAATGCTAATAAAAAAAAATTGTGCCTATGTATTCTTATAATTTTTTAATCACTATAAGAATAACATATGAGGAACTTTGTATAAAATTTACAAGTATTTTGATAGGACCAAAAAAATTTTATCGACACTTCAAAAAAAATTTTTCAGAAAAATTGAAAATTTCAGTTGTCTATAAATAGTTAAAAAAAACTCAAAATATTTTGAAAATTAAATCATGTAAAGCAAATACCAATCTAAATAACTGGTAAAATTTTCAAGTATCTACGACTTATACTTTTTGAATAATAACAAATATCAAAAATCGTTTGAGGCTAAACCGTTATTTAACGCGGTTTTGTAAAAATTTAAATTTCAAACACTCATAAAAATTTTTTGTCTGAATCCGATAGAGTTTTTTTTACAGATATTTGAAGAAAAATTTATGGAGAGCCTTGTACCAAATTTTCAAAACTTAGTTATAAAAGAAAAAAATTTTATGATTTTTCAACTTCAAAATTACTTGTAAATTTTCGCGTTTTCGACAGATTTCGTAAAAATTTGAACTATAAACGCTTATAAAAAAAAATTGTGACTAACGATTTTTAATTTTTTTTAGCTACAATATAAAAAACTCATAAGGAACCTTGTATTAAATTTTCAAAACTTTTTGGTCATCCAAAAATTTTTTATCGACACTTTAAAAAAAATTTCTCAAAAAAATCGAAAATTTCAGTGGTCTATAAATAACTCAAAAAAAGTCAAAAGTTTTTGAAAATTTAACTATATGCAGATACCACTGATATTAACATTTGGTGAAAATTTCAAGTATTTTCAGTGATTAGTTTTTGAATTACAACCATAAAAAAAAATCGATTTGGTCGAAAACTGGTTTTGCGTAAAAATTGCCGTTTTTCCATCATTTTTTTTTTTTTTGTTTTTCTCGATTTTTTTGAAAACTGTTGGAAAATGTTAACTTTTTACCTGTATAATGCACCAAGGATATTCACTTTTACATCGGAAACCACCCCCATAGTTTGAAATTGGAGCATTATTTCGCCTAGTTATGCTGTACACAGACACAAAAAAAAACAAAAAAAAAAAAAAACACATCATTGTAAAATCAATAATTCATCACTTCGTTCAGAATCTAAAATGAAAATAGTATAATATCGAAGTATTTCAATTATGAATGTCAAATGATAAAAAAAATATAATATTGAAAAAATATTAAAAATTACATGTAAAGTAGGTATATGGAATTTAAACATTTTATATTTGTTACCATTTCTTTTCTTTGATGCTGGTTAGTGGTTACATACATTAAATAGCTTATTATTGTCAGCAGTATCGGAATTTTGTCTTTTCTAAAGTCTATTGCCACATTCGTCCAATTGTATTGCCGTCAAAACTGTCCAAAAACTCGGATTTTGAATACTTTTATATACTTACTACTTAGGTATTACTACATATTTTTTATTACCTAATAATCTAAAAATCTGTAATAGTAATAAATATTACAGGTAAATACTATTTTTATATTACCTATATAGTATTATACTATCTTTTGACATATTTATAGTGTACACATTTTTACATGTAGTTTGATGATAGAACGATATTATTGATTATTTAGATTACCTATTATTAATATACAATACTTTATAACAATTTACTTTTTATTTTTAATAATTAACATTATACATAATTACTAGTTACTACTTATGTAGGTACCTATAAAACTTACCTATATTTATATTGTATACTTTGGGCATGCACCAGTTGCCCTCAAAAGTACCTTTTTTATACCAATTCCTCCCAAACTACCTAGAGAAAAATGTAAAAGTTGCCCTCACATGTTAATATATACACGATTACAATATATAGCTCGTAAAATAGGGGTGGTAAATGTACAAATCATAAATAAAATATAAAATAATTTATAAAAATAAAGTAAAATAGTACAAAATTATAGAGTCCAATTCATAATAAATAATCTAGTTATAATGATAAGTGGCATATTCAATAAAATAATTGGTCAATAAAAAAATAGTACAAAATTCAAAGTTATAATAATTTGTCAAAATATGCAAAAATATGCATTTTAATTTTTAAATGGCACACACAAAAACAAAAATATAGTTACAAAAAATATATTTATTTCAAGAAATAAATCAGTAATTGGCTGATAATACGTATAATTAAGATTAAAAATTAAAAACTATTTGTTGCATGCATTAATTATTATTTTAGTAATACAATTTATAATTTTCAATTAATAGTAGAAGTATGTGTTTTATATGCTACGACCAAATATTTTTTTAAATTTTCAAGTATAAACGATCGGCGAACGTACATAGTATATTGTACCATAGGATTGTATTTATAAAAATAAAATGCGTATGTTTGACCAAAAAACCAAGTTATATACTTTGATCAGTTTAATTATTATCGACTTAAATACAATAAATTCGATCATACTAAATATGAAAAAATATGCATTAAGTTCAATATATGCAAAAACATGCAAAATAAAAATCGTACCATTTTCATCACAATAATATAAATTCCATTTGGATGTAGAAAAAAACATGCTGTTGCATACAAATCCTAGCCCTGGTTATTACAAAATACAGTATTATATATTATATTATAATATATTATAATTATAATTATACATAATATTACTTATGATTTGTATATTTACCACCCCTATTTTACGAGCTATATATTGTAATCGTGTATATATTAACGTGTGAGGGCAACTAGTATATTTTTAAAATCTCAATAACAGCTGTGGGGGGGGGGGCAACTGGTCAACACCTTATACTTTATGTATATAATAGTACAAAGTGTCCGCGTTCTGCTAATTACCTTTTTACCAGACCGTACAAAGTGTCCACATTTCGCACTTTTAATGCTTGATCGTATAAGTGACCTTGAACGTAAAGATAATGGTACGGTACCCTTCGTGCAGGAGCCCGAATCGCACTTTGTCTGTTTTTATATTATATTTAGACTAGGACCAGCTTACCACACCGCCCTTTACAAAGTGTGAGTTATTTACTATTGTTTATATAGTATTATTATTTACATTTTGAATTATTGATTTTTTATTTTGTTCAGCCAGTATGTTATATTTTTACCAATTTTAATAACTGTGTTGTTTATTATATTATTCCGAATTTTTAGTAGACTAATATATCTAATAGTCTTCTTTATACAGGGTGTAACTCGTCTATTTAACAAATGCAATAATGTCAAATAGACAAGTTGACACTGTACGCAACGGTCGCCAGTACAAAGTACAGGTACCACAGCGATCTATCGGCACCTTATCAAACACCACAACGGGCAACGACTATGCGACTCAGTTGACTCTCCCACCAACGTCCCAAAGGCTAGGCAGGACGGAAAGACAAGTCAAGCAGGACGAGTACCTGCTGCCGGCGATCGGGAATCTGCGACACGACCCGCGAACGAGACGACAAGGGTGCTACGGTCGCCCGTGTCATATCACCGATAGGTAGGAATGCCAAAAGCCATGCCACGTGAATACACCAGCTCGCGTCCGATCACGGAGATTCAGCACCCATCTACGAGACCGATCACAATCAACCTCTCCGCCTAAAACAATACCTATGTTCGATTCGTTTAATGGATTATGCTCGTAAAAAAAAAAGAATAATAATAATCGCTTCCTTCATTATACCACATAGTTCACTAGGTGGCAGTATTGTCACACGTTTCCCCCACCAGTTACCAGAGCCGATCACGATACAGAGTTTGATATGGCCCATCAGTTGGAATTTGTAAATGGATAGAATAACTCGTTTACAACCCATATTGCAATAAGGGTCTCAAACCTTTAATTATATAGTTACATCGATCTACATCATCGTAACAAGACTTACGGTAAGTAATAATAATAATCTTCATAAATTCTAAAATGAACGGTGTGTTATTATAATTATATTCTGAGTGTTTCACTGTATGATTTTTGTTCCAAATAATTAACAAATTAATTATAAAATTTTTTAAATTTATTACTGATATTAAATAGCTACATTTTAATTTTAATTTATTTTAACTAAATTTAATTTAAATAATTATTTATTTTATTTCATATACTTTAAAATATTAAATGCTTACTTTTAGAATTTAAAAAAAATTTGTTTTGAATTTTTAAATGTGTTTTATTCTTTACGTGATATAATATTGAACAGTTTTCTTGTAGGGTTTTTTGTACAAATTGAGGAATATTGATTAATTTTTTATGTTATAGGTGTTATATACAAATTGTTTCAAACAAGATATTAAGAATTAAAAACGATATGAGGTAAGATACAAATATTTATTTATAGGCTATAATTATAAATATAGTTAAATTATTTTAAGTCAAAAAACAATTATACTAACTACCAAAAAAATTATAGGTATTTTATTTTATTTATTTTACAAGATCTAGTAAGCTATTTTAAAATTAAGTTATACTTTAGTTTTAAGATATTATTATTTAAATTGTTATTATAATAGTTATACATTTTACTGGAATTTTAAAGTGAAAATATTTGTTTTAACTATATTGCGATATTTCATTAAAATTAATTTGACTAAAATTTACAGCAAACAATTGTTGTTTAAGTTAGAAAAAAATGTATCATTTATTATTCTAAATTATGTAGTGACCTCTTTGAGATTTAAAGCCACTCTACGTCGAAGTTAAACTATTTTGTGAACGTTGCTCGGTCTCACGATTAGATTTGAGGAGGGGTGTATTGACGATACAGTGGACTTAAATACAAGCGGCGATGTTAAGGCGCGATCCAACTACTCAACTAAATAATGGTGTCAACGAGTTAAAACCTTAGTAACGCAGTGTCTATAGATCTCTGGATCGGATCGTAATAGCTGAGGATGTTCGAGAGAGTAGTGATTTTTCAGCCAACCATAACTATATGCCATGTTATTACTTGTATTTAGATGCATTCGTCTAACTCCCATCTAACTACCCTACATTTTTTTTCTAAAAACTATAAATTTACTCGTTATGACATTCTCTATATTTTTTCTCAATTTATCAAGTTGTAAACTGGTTAATTGTCATAATAAAAAATTATTATTGTTTTTTACTTAATTTAATGTTTTATTTTCTGTGTTCTAGGTGCAGTATGCATTTCATTATTATTTTAATAGCCTTGAGCTTGATTGGAGACTGTGAGCCAGATGAAATTGTTGCTTGGGACGTTCCACGTCGCTTTTGCTCATCTGATATCCCAAATATCATGAGACTAGTTTGCCGACGTCCAACTCGCAATCTTCCTTTAAGATGGAATAAAAATACAATCGGTAAGTATTTTATAAATTATTTTTGCGTTATTGCTTAAGGTTTTTATGTTTATATTTACTAAAAATGACACTATCAAATAGTCAAAATTCAAAACATTGTATTCAACTATAAAAAGATTAAAGAAATAATAAATAAGAGAAACGGTAAATTTTAACTAAATTAGGTAATCTTCTATGCATACTTAATGTAAATATAAATATCATAAAATATAAGTAAAATGTACTTCCAAGAAAGGTCGAGCTATATAAGATATTCCAAACTAGTTAAATAAAAATGTTGTGTAAAAGATTACACCATTATTTTTCAGTTACATAAAAATGTCTGTTTAGAAGACGATGCGGTATCACGCAAAAGGTTATTCGTGCAGAAGTTTTAAATTTCCTTATAATGATTAATAATTTAAATTATTAGTATTATTACATTGAATTTTCCAGTGTTATAATGTAAGTACGGTTTTTGTTTCAGGTAAACAATATAATATTAGCAGTCGACAAAGGCGAGGCATTGTTGACGATTGTTGCAAGCAACCGTGTACGCCTCAATACATACAGGAGTATTGTCACAGTGATTTTGAGAAGTATACATTCTAAATAAAAATTTAATTTTTTAAGTATAAATATTATAGTTCTAAGGCTAATAACTAAACTTACACAATTATGCATAATTATGCTATTTAACTGTATCATGTTTTTCTAATTTAATTTATAATAGAACTATATAGGTACTAACACAGATTTAAGGGACTATACAAATGAAAATAAATTTCTTTATATAATATATATTATATATATTTTTTCATGAAATATAACTAAATGATAGAAACTATTGGTGCCACTAAATACTATCTGCGTTTAATTTTAATACTATTACATTTGATAAATATACAAGACATCATAATTACTCCACCGTAATCTACTCTGTGAAATTTACGACTCTCGCTGTTTAAAAGCTTATACTGGACTAATTCTCAATTTACTGATATAGATCTTATTAATAATTTTAAGGTTTAGAACTAAATTTTCAATGAAATATTATTTTGCAGTAGAATTTTTAAACAGTGTTTCTACAGTAATGTTATGAATCTTATTTATTTATTTTTTTGAATTTATTGAACTTATAGAATCAAAACCACATAGAATACAGATTTATATTCTGAAATACATGTTTTTATGCTATTGCATGATCTATTATTTATTTATTTGTGTACTTGTTTTGTCGATTACTGAATTTATCATATTTCAATATATTATAAAAGAGCCTTCATGGAAAATCATTAACAAAAACATCAGCATTTAAATGGTTTCCATCCTTTTCTAGAATAGAACGCCCGCTCAAAAATCTCACGCCCTTCTATAAATTGAAAAAATTGAATATACCTAATATATAATTAAATAAATATAAATTACTATAAGTTTGAAAACTAATTTAAATGAAAAACCTAACTTTAAAATTCGGTATAGGTGTGTTTTTAACCAAGTGAATCAGATAATTAAAATTTTAAATGTTCTTTAGATAACACAGAAAAATTTAAAGAAATTAATCAGATTATAAAAATTATATACGAAGCTTTAGCAATAAAATTTGCATATTTTGTGCATTTTATACTGATACTTATATTTTATATATTATATATTATATTATTATATGATATTTTATACTTGATTTTGACGAATTTTGTCATTTTAAATTTTGATCTCCTAAAAAAATCTTAATATCTGAACTAAGTGTATTATATAGAATAAAAACTAATAATAACTCTAAAAAAAAAAATTGTTTAAATAGTATAACTTTCAAATTATTAATATTTATTATTTCCTTGGTATTTAAATTTACTTATATATATTTGGCAAATAATTCATTTGTCAGAAGTTTTCTTGAAATGTTCCCACACTATAGATTTTTTACTACGTGCCATTAGGTATACGTTTGTAATAGATCAATATGGTAAAAATTAAAAATAATTCAAGTTATAACGTATTTTATGATTCTCACTATTCGCAGTTAATGTAGTTATAAATACAATGCTATTAAACGTATTGTTACTCTATGCCTATCTTATTCACGATTGAATAAAACAATTTCAATAATAAAATTATAAAATGCCATATTATAAGTAGGTAGTAAGTTGTATATATTTTTCGGTTTCGTTAATATTAATTGTGTGTTTACTTTAATTTATTCTTTACATTTAGATTCAGGTCGATGTGTACTAAATTAGAAATTTTTATTTATTATTATCATATTATAAGATATAAATAATTATAAATAATATTAATTATAACTATTATATTACTCTCTCTTTTTCTCCTTTTGTACTCAATCCTGACTCCTGAGACTGATTTATACTTTATAATAGGAATTCCCCATTTTTCCCTATTGCTCGCCTTCCTCTTCGTAATCTTTGTATCTTCGTAAGAATTACACCATTAGTTCTTTATTATTTGTTGCTTATACTTCATTCATGGACTGTGGTCTTCCGTAGCATATTTAATTAATATTTAACCAATAATTACTCAATAATTAACAACTATTACTGACCAATGTTCATATTATGTATAGGTATATTTGTCATAAATATATATAGGAGCGATTCTTATTTTTTCTGTTTATATTCTTTAAATGTATATCAAATTAGTGGGCTTAAATTTTTTTATGGACCACACAATTAAAAAGGTTGGGTATACCTTTGCATTCTAGTTATCTAATTGATGACGAAGTTTCCTTAAAATTTAAAATAGATACTTTAAAGAGGGTGGCCTTTTAAAAAATATAGTGTAAACATGATTAACTATCTTTGTGAATAGTAAATAATTGCAAATAAATCCAAGTATAATATGTATAAAATCTTATGTAGATATTTAATGTTATTTGTGTATTTTTTTTTTTTTGGAGGGTATATGCATTTATTTGTTAAGTACCTAAAAGTTATTAAATTAGTTAACTATGAGGAACTTAATGTATTATTACTTAAAAATTTATTTATTTATTCTTTTAATATTATTATTTACAGAACTAGCCATGATGTTGTGCTGCTTTATACAAGCCGTCGAGAGTATACAATTTTAACAACAACGACAACACCAACACCAACAACATCAACAACAACAGTAGCATCTGCACCATTAAAATTGTGCTACCCACAAATATCCATCACTTGGAAATGATAAGAGTATAAAATAATTCAATTTATATTTTAACTATAGGTACACATGAGTTATATACTATTATGTATCTACTTTTTTTTATTTGTAAGAATTTATATTTAAAAAATAATTAAAGTTAGTTTCCTTTACAATAAAATAAAATATTTACAAACTTACCTTTATCATATACATTTTTACTACCTATTTTAATTCCTACAAATTGCAATAACTTGTTACTTGATCATTAAAGGCATGCTAATAATAGGTAGTAGAAAACTAGAAAACTAAGAGAACTTTAATTATACAAATATAATATAATATATATTAATAGCAAAGTACGTAACAAGACACCAGCTTTTAAATAACAATATAAATAAGATAGATGGTACTATAAAACACAAAATAACTACCTATTATTTATTTTATTCTTTATTGCAATACTATTGTTTGAATGATAACGAACATAGTTAATGAACGGTTCTATATAAAATACACCGCCAGTCGTTTGAAAATATCTGCTACACGTACAATACCATTCTGGTTTATGTTATGCACTTTCAAAAAGAAAAATATTTGCTGCCCAACTATGTGGTTAAAATAGGTACTTATATTATTTGTTTTATTTTTATTTTTTACTACCTATTAGTGTTTTAATAATTTTAAATATGGTATATAATTATTAATCATATAAAAATGGTGTTAATATATTATAATGTTTTGGTAGGTAAGTATCTACGTTATGGAATACCTAACAATTTCCAATAGATCGCTAACAACTCTGTTTTTATATTATGCACTTTTCCTTAGGTACCATTATCGAGCTGAATTTCCCATTATAAATCCATTTTATCCGACTAGACAGCTAATGTAACGTGTAATTGAAACACCCATAGAAACGCGATGGTGATTGTCAGATAGGAATTAAAAAAAAATTAAATTTCGTTTTAAGTGAAAACATAATATATACGTCGACCTAAACAATAAAATGTCCTAAAATATTTGTAAAAATAATGGCTTTATATAATAATGTAAAAATAAATGTATCAAATTATTCAAGTTTAAGGTTTAAGAATAACTTGATAGTGCTGAAAATATTGATATTATTATAAATATATTTTTCAAAGAAAAAATGCGTAAATTTCATAAATTATAAACAAGTTGACAATTATATTTTAAATAGGTAGGTACTTTAAAACATAATAAACTTTAATTGTAAACAAAACAATTTTATACCTTATATAGTTATATATTTTTATATTTTAGCTTAACATGTTATTAGCATAAAATATAATAACGTAAAAACATGTAAATCATTATCATTTAAACATTTAATAGGTACTTATTAGTTATTACCGGGCTTTTATTTATAGGTAATGTAAAATTTACATTGTAAATAATTCACAATTATTATAATTCATCAATGATACCTCGTGCCTTAAAAAATTGCTTCATTTTTTTCAACACAATTAACAAAATATAATATGCTTTTATTATCTACATAATATGCATTTAAAATGTTGAATACAATTAGGTAGGTACTTTCAATACACTTAGTACCTATAGATAAAGAAATAGTAAGTACCGTGGTCCGTGGATATGAAAATACTGGTTTAGAATATATAGAATTCAATATTCATTATATTAAATAAGTAGGTATGAGTTTAATTGTTTACAATCACATTAACTAGGTAGGCATCTATTATATTTTAAATAGGTACCTATTAAAACCTAATTAAAATACTTAAAAATTTAAACTGCTGGTAAAATAATTATGAACAATGTACATCCATACACACCTCGGATAAAGGAAGTTAACTAGTAGTGTATCTTTTCGATAAACTAGGATATTTCCAAGTTAAGATTACGTGACAGGTATTTTAGTACACGAAGAGAAAATCCATGTGATCGAAAATAATCGTGATACAGTTGCGAGAAGCAGTTAGGTATAGGTAACTTTAAAAACACAAGACGGCTATCAGGTAGGTAGGCTTTGATCTTAGGAAAGAAACAGGTATTTGTCTATGGTGAGAAGATATGGGCTTACATTGAAAAAACATTTAGATTCCAGCAATTATGATCCAAAGCGTTAATAAAATGAATGAACCAAATTCATGAAGAAATATGTTTGGAAATGATCATTGTGTTATAAATATGTTATAAGTTAATTATAAGTGTAAAAAAATCGTGCTTATTTAATTTTAATATTTTTAAACCGATATTGTAATAATTTGTGAGGACAGGGGCGGACCCAGGAGGGATTTTGGGAGGTCAGTTGACCCACAGTTTTTTCTCAGTTATATATATTCCCTCATAATTACAAACTACATAACACTTTTTTTATTCGAAAAAAATATGTACAATAATCAATTATAAAATAATATTAAATTATAATTTATAAAATTTACCCCTGCTCAAAAAGTAAGTAGTCTGGGTAGATCTCGCACAAAGTGCACGTAAAAATGCACAAATTTTATATAAAACCATATGCGTTTTTTTATGATGGCATTTGTATTATGACGTTAGAAAAGGTTATTAGTTGTTAAAGAAGATTTATAAATAATTTTAAGTTTATTCATATAAAAACATTAGTTGATTAGTATGTATTTACTTATTTCCAATTAGCGAACTGCAATAAATGTTTTTGACCTAAATAGAATAATGCTTTTGCCATTGAATTTGGAAAAACATGTGTTAACAATGTTAAAACATTTTTTATCATGACTCAATTTTTGTGAAACATAAGTCTTATCAAATGGTAGAACTATTATTTTGTCAATTTTTGATAGAGATTTCCCTAGATATTTTTCAAAAGTATAAGAACATCTTTCAAAATACCACTGTCCATATTAAACTTTCCTGCCCACCGTCTTAGTGTTAATAAACCAAACATCATCATTTTACACACATTGTTTTAAAACATAGTATTTTTTAGATTCTAAGGAAAGTTATTGTACACAAATCTATTGATTTAAAAAATAAATTGATATACTAAATAAAAAATATGTATTTATTTACATATCATTGACATTTAACATATATATTTAAGCAAGAAACTCCTATAATACCTGGTAATAGAAACTCCAATTTATCTCTTAGATATCTATAACACTTTGGTGATAAACTTTGCAATCATAGCCAATGCAATATTTTCTGGTTCCCATTTGGTCACTTTTTTTTTGTTTAATATTATTTCAATTTAATGTGGTCAAAACATAGTTGATAAAGTGTTTTTAAACTTATTTTTCAAACCTACATGCCTCCAGAGTAATCTATTGATTTTGTTCAATAACTAATTTTCTTAAATCACCATTTATTTTAAGAAGTTCCTCATTTTTTTTTTTTTTTAATTATCTCTAATTCATCTTTTAATCTAAATATTATATTAAAATAAAACAAATAATAAAAGATAATGTAAAATTTTTTTTTAACCCCAATATTATTTGAAACGTTCAATCAATTGTTTCAAATACTATAAAATTGATAATCATAACAAATTATAAGACTGAATACAATATACTAAAATATAGATATATGGTAATAAATAATAATTCAGTTATTTTATTCTGCAAGCATGTATAATTTTTATTAGAAGAGAGATAATGAAGAAAAATAAAAACAACATATAAATAAATACCAATAGTCATAATTACACAAAAGTAAAGATGTACATGAATAATCAATTAACAAAAATAGATTTTTGTACAAGAAAAACATATAAAATTAAAGAATGGATACCCCTTGAGGTTACTGTGTATGTGATTATGTTGACATTTATAATTGTTCTCAATACCCTTTCCCCCCTATGTTCGGAACATATCATATTTTCGTAAAACAAAATTACTTGTACTAAGAATTATTTTTTTTAGTAAATAATAGATTTTACTTAGGGTCTGACTGGCCTATAGTGTAGATATGTGATACATGATAGGCACTTAAACTCTATGGATCTTCTGCCCTTCTCTAATAAAAATAACAATAATAAGAAGTTGAGTGCATAAGAAAATACAAAGTGATAAAAAATATATATAAACATATGATAGCAATAAGCAAAAACAAAAGAGTATGAATACGTAAATAGTAATAATAATAATAATAATAGAGAATACTAAAGAGGGGTGAATATACAAAATAGATCATGCAAGTTTTCTTACTCATTAGCATAACGCAACAGTGATAAGGTTAGTGTCATTCAAAACTATCTTTTGTATCTTTACAGCTCCAAAAACAGAGCTTATGAAAACTACTGTTTTAAGTAAATACTTCTAGTATGAATAGAATTAATTAATTAAAATAAAACCTTTTCCATTTACATGTATAAATGTCATCATTATAATTATCAACTATTTTTGTTATGTTATCTATACATTTTATCATTCTTATATTTATAACATAATGTAAATTCCATGTCGCTAAAGCAAATTAAAAAGAGCCTTGGAACATGCAACAATGCAACATGCTGAACTCGTGCTTCATAATATTCATTATGACTCCTGTATAGTTGATTAGTAACTGGAAAACACGATACAATTATCATTTAGTTATCGAAATACACAATTAATAAAAACATTTAATAAACAGCAAGTTAAATTATTTAATTTTCTGTAATACATTTTATATCTGAAACTATAAAAAACACATACCCAAATTTGTTAGCACATAAAAATAGGCAAATATAAATTAATATTTAAGACTTATATATTATTAAGTTTAGAAAGGTTAAGTCTAGATACATTTACACATATTAGTTGGAATAACAACAACTTATTTTGTATTTAAATTTCTATGTCTAAGTTAATTTAGATTTATTTTTTTGTATCTTCAGCTTGTTTTTGTGATATGTTACTTTGGCAGAAGACACGGTTTCTGCCTCTGATTTTGACGCTTCTAAATGATCTAAACAGACATGGGGTTCTTGAATTATTGAAGGCCCTTTAGCTTTAACTACAATAAAATTAATTCATAAAAATAAATATCCATGTTATATTTAAATTATTATATTAACCTGTTTGAGATTTTTCTAATTCAATTATTTTCTTTTTGAGTGAGGAGATTTCTTGTTTCATTTTAAACATAGTGATAGCATTTTTTTCCTCTTGTACAACTTGAAATAATGTATCAACTTTTCTTTGATAATATTTTTTTAATGATGTAAATTTTTTCTCAATTGACAAATGAAATTCTTGATAATCGTTATTGATTGAAGCAATATTATGTCTCTGCCTATCATTATTTTCCTGTAAATATAATTTCATGTATTATGTATTTATAGTAGATAAAAAAGAAAAACTAAATTGTTTCACTTTATGAGGATTTAATGATATAAATTCACTCACATCTAGTTTAGATATTAGTTCATCATTTTCTCGTCCAGATTCTTTTAAATCCACAACTTTTATAAAATAGTGTACCAACAACTTTTTCATTTCATCTTTACTTAAAGTTGATAGACATTTCCAGAACATTTTGGATTCATTTGAATTCTGTACAGATATTAGTAGATAATTAATTAAAAAATATACATAATATCCAAGAACTATATTACTAATTACCGTTTGAACATATTTTAATAAATTTGTTTCATTATTAGACACTTTATTATTTTTCAATTCTGTTAAAAAGTCTATTGTATCAATTGCTTCATCATTTTCTAAATATTTTCGTATATCTTCTTTGGATAAACTATCTTCCTTAAAAACAAAAGTACAAATTTATATAATTTAATATACTACATTAGTTTATAAGGACACCACACCCATTTATGCTTTTTTAGTCATTATTCTCCAGTATGTCATGAATTTATTAAAGATTTGCAAACAATGTTTTGGTGAATCATTGCAAAATTGGTAGGTAAAAACCATTTTTTTTTTTGTTAATATGGTAAAAACTTATTCATAAATAATTAAATTAAAATGTGTTTAAACTAATATTATTAATATTATTAATACAACAAGATGGATCATAGATATTTTTGAATAGTACAATTCAACTATTTATTTTTATTTTTAATTCAGTAATATAATTTGTATATAATAAATACATACATATTAAGATTGAAATAGTAGTTTCATGGTTCTATTAAAATTTTAAAAGGAAATATTCAGATTTTTTTCATAAATGTATTTCTGTTTTAAGAACATCTAATACTGTTATTTGAGATAATCTAATGAATCTTCATTTTTAATGATTCAATTATTTCACAATTATGAATAATACGTTTTTGATAATACACACACATACATACATACAAACATGAAATATCAATATTATCCAGATAATGTTAATCTAAATCAGTCAATATAGGATAATGTTAAAAGTTGTTTATTAAATGAAGAATAGTTTTTGTTAGCATTCTATACAATAATAAAGCATCGGACTGTTGAGTATAATATTTAGGTCTATTCATAAGTTTCCTCAAGTAACATTAGATTCAGTGTGAGAGTCTCTGTACCGAATTTTGACAGAAGACAAGCAGATCCAAGAAGCATTATAATTGCATTTGTGTCTATTCAGGATGGCCAATATTATGAATTTGGCAATAAATATGGTACTTTGCTACTGCCACAGTTATACACCAGAAATCAGTTTGGTGTTTATCTGTTATCTTTAATACCTCTTGATAAGATGATTCATGTGCAAAAATTATTGAGGAGAATTGTGAGTCTAATATGCAGATGATGGGGGTCAAGGATACAAAAGGTGTTCACGTAAGAGAAAAATATGTGATACCACTCGATGTAAATGTAAATCATCTAGCATTTTCTACAATTCAAAATGTCATGGGAACATGCCATGACATAATAATAAATGATAACATATTAACACTTAAATTCTATACTTAAAATAATAATTCAAGAAAAAATTTAAAACATATTAAAATAAAATTTAATATTGTATCATTGGTAGGTTAGGTTATTAAAAATGAAAAATAAGCTCATATAAAAATATTATGTATTTTATGATAATTACTAATTGTATCTTAAATATATTGAACATTGTTAATAATTTTAAATGATTTTATCTCATGCATGATACATTTTTATGGCTGTTAAGACATTATCCAAAAGTGCTTGGCTAATATCATATTATCCGGTTAATGTTAACCATAGACTTATAATATATAGATCGCGCATTAGTGAAATGTATTGAAACCAACTTATGTGCGAGAGAGACAAAATCAGACATTACTTTTTCAGGGATATTATAAGAATTTATAATATACTAATTAGGCATTGTTATCAATGGATAGATTGGTTATAAGCTCCTTGAAAAAGTAATGTCAGAGTCTTTCTCTCTCAATACATTATCATGGCAATGATCTCTCTCGCACATATGTTGGCTTCAAGGTATTCTACACAAAACCAGCCTAATGCGCGGTCTTTATATTATAAGTCTATAATGTTAACAATAGCCAACATTTAATAATATTCATGGCGGGTAATGATAATAGATGACTAATGTCAACATTATCCAAATGTTAACGTTACCCATAACATATATAATAAATAAACGTACATGATTAATTATATATTTATAAATTTATCTTAGTGAAATGTAACAATATAATATTGATCAATTATCTCAATCCAATTTCCTGATGATCAAATTGAAATTTTTGATTTAGGAGTAAATGATATTGAAGATAATTTTGGTAATAAATATAGAAAAATCAATCAATAGGAACTATTCTTTACCGCTGTAGAAATATTGTAAATACAATAAGCAATATGCATAATAGTATTGAAATAGAAAAATATATTAAATATTAATAATAAAGGTATTTTACAGACATCAGGTTCAGAATCAATGTCTGGTTAAAATGCTTTTATGGGAAAAGTCGATAAATTTTACCAACTATTAATTGTATATATTAAAAGCTTTCCTATATAAATTGTCAAAAAACAATTGAAATCAAGAAAAAATCTTAAATTATGCAGAAGATCAATTCTATAAGTAGATGCCCTACTTCTGACTATACTAAACAAAATGAAAAATTAATAATAAAATAGCCACGTGTAAGAAATGTTTTGTGCCTTATCATTATAAATTATTTATTAATTTAGTAACTATTATATTTTATTTTTAATTATTATATTATAATATTATAAATATAAATAAATCTATTTTTTATTTAATATTTTTAAAACATTCTGTAACACAAGTTTCATGAACATTTTGCTGGTCTATTAGAATAGATGAATATAAATTATCATATTAAACAATCTTTTTTTTCTTCTAAAAGCCAGGTATTTTAGTGGAAAAACTAATTTCCTATTTAGAAACTCTAAAAGTATTAGATTAAATTTTGAAAATATATCAGCTTGAATAAAAAAAAAAAAATGTATAAAATAAAAACCTTTTGATACTTTGGATTGAACATCCCTTTAGGCCTTGAACTTAAAACTGCAGTCCTCATATCTCGCAATTCTAAAAATTCTCTTTTTAAATTGTCATTTTCAATTAAATTTGAAGAAGTGTGAACTCTACTTTTTTCAATACTTGATATAACCTATATTTAAAATTAAAATCAATTATCATTTTCAAGTGAATATTATCAAACATATAAAAAAATTTTACTTACTCCCAGATTAGATAAATACATTTTTAATTGATTAATTCGTTTACCATTTTCTATCAATATTAATGAAATTCTTTGTTTATTTTTTAATATATTAGTTAATTGGTCATAAAATATTTTCAAACGATCATTGGAAGTTTGTAAAGCAGCTTGATATTGTAGTAATCTGAAAATAAAATCCATTAGTATTTAATTTAATGAATTAATAGTACAATTTAATATTTTACATACTTTTCTTTACTATCACTAGCAATTTTTATTACGTCATCCATTTTTTTAATTTTAGCTTCATATCGTAAAACTTTTTCATTCACTCGTTCTCCATAATCTGAATGTTTGTTGGTTCCGTTACTAGAATTTGTTTTTGTCATTTTATTTGACTTGTCCAACTCATTTAAGATTTTATTATATTTTTTTAATATTCTACAATATTCTTTTTGAACTTTATGTTTTGCATTACATCTGATTTCTGCATAGTTAGCAGTTTCGCGAACAAAATTTTCCTAAATAAATTAAAATTAAAATCATTCATGCAATAGCTATTAAAAAAAATAAATGGTATCACATATTATCCAAATTAACCTTTATTGATATAATGTCTTCTAAATGTTTAATATTTTTTTTTAATCCTTCTTCATTGATAGAAATTAAACTCAATTCTTTTCTTTTTGAATTGACTTCTGCTGTTAACGTTTTTAATTCTTCTCGCAGTTTTGCAATATCATTTAAACTATTATTACTATTTATACAAGCCAGTAAAATTTGTTGACTTGGATCATATTCAGAATCTAAAAATAATATAAGTTTTTAATTCATTTAATAATAGCTAAATGTTTTTTTTTGCATATTTGAGAATATTTTACTTATTTATCATATTTTGTAAATTGTGAGATTAATTTATGATTAATTTTAATATTATGGTACCCAGGAAATTTTTTTGAACATTTTCAATTTTTTGTTTTTTAATTAAAAGAAAACATAAAGGAATATAGTTTTTTTATTTTTTAATATAAATTGTTATTTTATAATCCTAGTTACTTCAGTGCAATTTTATTATGCAAGTAAAAACCATACATAAGTAATTATTATTTGAAGTTTACCTATTATTTAATATTATATTATATTTATTAATAGATATATACTGTAGTATATTATTAATTGTAATTTTTACATATTTTGATGTAAGTGTTTAATACAACTTTTAATTAAAATATGCTAAAGGAATATCATTTTTATGTTTTAATACTATATCTTTTTTTTAAATTAGGTATATTCCTATTAAAAATTTCTTACTCTTACTTAAAAGCAATATTACTCTATTTTAATATATAAGTATTATACCTCACTAACTAATATTTCTAATATTACTAATTATCCACAATGCATTTCTATTAAAAACTAAAAAATGAAAAGAAGAACTATACAAATGTTCTAGAATTCTTAATGAATAGTAATATGCCATGTTTTAAACTAAGTATTATTATAAATTTATAAATAAAATAATAAAAACAAATAAAATTAATATTATTATTATACTTAATAAACAGAACTAATGAAAAATGCTACATGGGAAAAAAACTAAATATTATCAGATTATAATAAGAAAACTAAGAAAATGGTATTTATGCACATGACTATTGTATTTGTATTGCATGCAACTTATAAATTATAATAGTTGTAACTATAAAGATGAGATTTACATAGGTATTTATAAATTTATAAAATATGAATCACAAACATGTACTAAAAAAAATCAAATTATTCAAGAAAAAAAGGCAAAATCAGCATAATAAAATTTCAATTTTTATACTTTATTTTAATTTTGCAGTGATGATTGTTAAATTTCTAACTAATTCTAGTAATACATTACTAGCAAAATAAATACAATTTTAAAAAAGATATTGAGATTAAAATTGAATTAGCTACAGTTAAAAATTAAATAAATTAAAAATAAATAGATAGCTGTATTTAAAAACAAATACTGGATTTTAAATAATTTAATAATTTTAAAAATTCTAAATGGCGAAGAAGCTTCAAACAAGTGATTTCTTAGTGACTCCAGTGGATACGGAGAGTAATTTTTCATAATATAAATATTTACTGTCTGATAATTACTGTTCGTTTAATTTTGACAACATCAAACATGCTTTAATTGTATAATGCAATATTGCAATAATAATTCGTACTTTGTAATTGGTAATAAATAATTTGTAAATTTTAATTAATTTTTAACCATTAGGTAATATAATTTTTTATAGCCCTTTTTTAAATGTTTTAATGTTAACAACTTCTGAGTCCTAATTATAACAGATATTTTATAGTGTTATACTAGGTACTATAGCATTCAAATATATTACCTATACCTACATTTGTTTCTTATTTTAGTATACTTCATAAGTATCTAAAACTTGTAAATATAATCAATATATTTTAACTTAAATTGTTATGTTTCATATTATTATTATTACTGTAATATTGTAAGTATATTATATTACACTTAAAGAGTATTTTAAAATTGTATAAGTTAATATTTACCTGCAACTGTAAAAATAATAAGCTACCTACTTAATATACAATAATTATTGGTTACTCAATACTACATTCTATGTATTAGGCAATAGTATACCTCCTCAGGAATAGTTTTAATTGATAAGTTTAAATGTGATCAAAAAATTAATATAGATCAGTTTTTATTAAATCAAAAAGATATCAGTCAAAATTAATT
The DNA here is from genome assembly GCF_020184175.1 of Aphis gossypii. Lineage (NCBI taxonomy): Eukaryota > Metazoa > Arthropoda > Insecta > Hemiptera > Aphididae > Aphis > Aphis gossypii. Next base: position 16,351,787 of record NC_065533.1, on the reverse strand, counting down.
AAATCAAAAGGTACAAGTACAGTCATCTCATTGAATAAAGAAAGTTTTAAGAATTTAAATACATACATGTATTGAGAACGTAATTGTGAAATAACACGTAAGAATTTTCAAACCTTTATACAGCTATCTCAAACATTTTTTCAAATTCACTTAATTCTTTACTACCTGGGACCAAAGCTACTATAAAAAAAAATAGAACTAGATCCGGTATTTTTAATACATTTATAATGAATAATTGTCATTAATTTTAACAATACTCACAGTCAACATCATGATTGAGTTCGTCGGGTGTTTGAGTAATGCTTGTTCTGATGAGATAATCGAATCGATAGTTAATGTATTTGTTATATGTGTCAAACACACTTATTAATTTCTGATCAAATTTTATATCATTTAAAATATTTTCGATGTTTATACCCATTTTTGACGGTGGAAATAAAACAAATTTTGATAAATTGGAGTCTTAATATTATCTACTGGCATTTATACATTTTACTGACGTTTGATCCGAAAACTTATACGTAATAACAAATTTGTAGTTTAGAGCTTTAAAAAAACAACAGCGGTAATGAATTTATTTATAATTTATTGTATATAATAACAACAACACTTGTGAATACTGAATAATAATTATAAGACAATAAACGGTGTAGGCAGTAGGTAATCATGGATATTTATCACAATAATCAACCGTCATAGCTTGGGCACGTACGTTTTCGTTTTAGTATCATATGTGTGCAACGTTTCGCAACGCTTGTTCCGTGATAGCAGAACAGTTGAAGGTAGATGGTGATAATAGCCGTGTAGTTGTTAAATGTGTACCTTAGGCATAGATCATATTATACGGCGAACGGTATAAAAACAAAAAACTACAAAATAATGTTACCGATATTATCGACGAGTCGCCGAATAGGTGTTCAATATGCGCATACGCAACACAACTTCTCGGATATTTATCCACAGATGATTTGTTATCGAATCACCATATTATACTAGGACTGTTGAAACGTCAACACTTTCAGAATAATAAACCCTGCTAATGCCTATTTTCAATTAATTTGAAAATAATTAAATAACAATTTTTTTTATTTTTTTTACTAAGACATTAGGCTCGGTTTTTCAGTCGTATTTAAGTGCTAGTTAGAGACATTTAATTGTCGGTTAAATTTAACAGAGAGTTAACTGAAACTTTTCAGTTTATCTGTTAATGGTTAAACATAACTATAGGATAAAGTATTACCTGTTGGTTAAGTTATTTATTACTTTTTCTACTAGTTAAGCTTTTAACTGAAAGATTAAAACATAGAATAATATAATGCAATATAATTATATAAAAAAATAAACCATCTAATCATTATATGATTATAATGTACCTATCAGCTATTTTGACTAAAAATATATACATTTTATATGTACCTACCAGACCTACATATTTGGTAAGTTTTTTTAAGAATAAATAACTAAAAACAATATAATGAATCTTCAGTCAAATCTTTTATTTTATGACAACAATGATGAAATATTAGTGTTTATTAATTATCATTGAAGACCTTACACCTTACGAGATAGAATTAATCATATGATGAAATGGGATGATCATGATTTTAGGATAAGGTTTAGACTTTTTAAAGTAGTTGTTGAACAAGTTTTGGAATTAATAAGGGAACAATATATCTGTAGAAAACCAATGGTAAGTTTGGATTAAAAAATAATTTATTTAAATAAATAAAAATAATTGGTAGGTACATCCTATGTTGTACAAAAATAGTAAGGTTATATTTATGAAATTAAAATATAAGTTTGTAAGTATCAAATCAGCATTTGTGAATGGTGGAATTCTATATTTATTAATAATCATTCCATATCAATAGGTATGATACACCTTACTATTTTTAAATGGCAACATATTCCATGTTGGAATCAGTCAATATTATTTTGATTAATTCCAATTAATGATCTTCAACTTCCTAATAATATTTTTTAATTTCTCTTTATTTCTAAGGAATTGTGCAATATCATCTATTGACAAACTATTATTAACACTACAATTCTATGCAACAGGAATTTTTCTTATTACCGCTGTTAACTTTCTCGAGTTAGTAAATCTTATGCTTGTATGATTGTTCGGACTGTTAGCTCAACCATTGCACAACTATGTCATCAATTTATTTTATGCCAACTACAGATGAACAAGACACAATTGTATACGTTACAAAAATGTTTCTACAAAGTTCTCGATTCCCAAGAACTATAGGTGTAAAAAATTGCGCATACATTCGAATTCAAAGCCCAGGTTAGGTATTTATTATTATTAATAAACTTCACATAAAATGAATTTACATTGTAATGCTGTAATACATAAGTGGAAGTTTGGTGTCTTAATCACCAATAAAACATCTGTATTAACACCTCCCCAATTTTTTTTTTTTTAATGCCCTAGAGCTTTATTATTTAAATAATACAAAGGTTAACAATTGTATGTAATTTTTACGTACTAGATAGTAGGTAATAATATATATTTTACCTCCTTATTATGTAAATAATTTCTTTAATTAATATAAAAATAAATATTATGAGAAATTATTGCCTATGATGTTGCATAAACAAATTTACTCTTTTTTATTAGCAGATATATGTTTTTATATATCAAATAAAATAATTATAATAATATTTTAGAGGGTCATAGTGACGAATATTTTTCATTAAATTTCCAAACAGTTGTTTCACCCAATTTAAAAATAATGGATATTGTAGTTCATTGGGCAGGATCTTATTATGATCAAACAGTTTCCAAATTTTAAAAATTTCAAATTCAAACATTCACAATCAATTGGCTAATGGTAAATGGAGAAATATGTAACTTAATTGTTACAGATAGTGGATATAAAAATACCAGTCATATTGTGACTCCTTTTATAAATCCAAGAGAAAATATTGAAGAGCTATACAGTGAGTCAATATTCAATAATTAGAACCAGAAATCCAGTAGAAAGAGCATATGGATTTCTTAAACGAAGATTCCCAATTTTATCTCTTGGTCTACACTTAAAGCTAACTACATCACAAGCTGTAATTGTTGCTTGTTAAATTTTACATAACATTGCATGTGATAACAATGATTTAGAAGTCCCTGATCTAATAGATGTAGTATTACCACAAAATGAAATAATCAATGTTAATCACCAAGAAATAGATGAAGAGGTTTGTGCAAGACAATGATTGATAAACAAATATTTCTCTAGACTATAAACATTATGTATCTTCATTTTAAACATACAAATTTGGATTAGTATACATTAAACTTTTATTATTTCAAAAAGTAGGTATTATACTAACTTGTGTACACTATTACAAATAAATATAAACATAAATTTGTTTATTACCTAGTTAAATACATATTTATATAACATCACTAATAATATATTTTATTATTTCACTTTAATTACTTATATAAATTATTATAGGTAACTATTTAATAATCTAATAAAGTTTTGTAAATAAAATTATATTTAAGAATTTAAATTTTAGAATATATTATTTTTTATTATTTATTATTGATAGTTAAGACAACATATATGGGAGCAAAATCCTCTTTTAAAAAATTTTAAGAAGGTATATATTGCCTATATCTTCTGCCACATCTGAGCGATCATTTTCTGCTATTAGGCAAATAAATACTTACTTGAGGTCCACAATGGATCAAGATCGTTTTAGTAATTTATCAATATTATATATTGAAAGAGATATTAAAATTGATCCTAATCAGATTTTGCAAAAATGGTTTATTTGTTAATAAAAGAAAAAATATAATATTTGAATAAAATACTATTACATACTATAATTCATCAAAAGTTATTTAAAATTTACTTCTTAAACACGACATCAAATTTTGCATAATATATAAACAACAAACATTTTACCAATAATGTTAGACAAATAAATGTTTAATACCATTTGTATGATTTTAAACATGATTAACTCTTAATAAGTTAATTATTTTCTATGGTATGGAACTCAAATTTCCAAAAATATTTGATTGCTGCAATACAATATTCCTTTTTGGACGCTTTTTTTTTGTTGACCCTATAAAACATAAATGCGTAGTAATAAACTATCTGTAATTTTTTTTTAATATAAACACTTATTGATTTACACAAAATTTGTTGTAAACATTTAAAAAAAAAATCATTTAACATTCATAATATCTGTGTTTTCATTAAAAGGAATTTTAAATTCTTTTTACTTATAAAATATAACGTAATAAGTAAATGTTACAGAAAATATTACCTTTTCCAGTAAATAGAATATCATCTATTACACAGTTTACTTGAAAGAAGAGTGATGCCGTGATGGAAACTTTGCACCTATTATAGTTTTAATATATTTTACCCCTGGCTTCATTTGATTTATTAACTGTATAGGATTACAGTTTTTTGGGTTTTCAGCAAACTTTCTCATAGCAGCAGTCTAAAATAAAAGAGATTAGGTTAAAATATTGTAATATAATGTGTTGCATATATGAATTTAAAATTCACTGATAACAAAACATGATATTGAATTTATATTACAATTGCTATTACAAAGGGTAATAAAAAGGATAAGATAGTAATACATAAATACTCCATATTTGTTATTAAATTTTCAATCTAACTGTTTTAGTAAAATACTAAAATCATCATTACCGATATAATATTATTTAATAATGTCATATAAACTTTGAATGGAAAATAATGTACTTAAACCGCCTTGTAGATTTCAAAATACCAATATAAGTACAATCATTGACTTTGTAATATTATAATATTATATAAAATTGAGTTGTTTTAAAGAGTATACAACAAATCCAATTTTTTATTATTTTATCAAATAAGCTTATTTCTTGGTAAAAGGAGTAGTATAGAGTAGTGGTATATATATTATACATATACTATTAAAGATATTTATTAAGTCATTAAAAAGTAATGTAAAAAAAAAAAATGTTGTTACTTGTTATAGGTTTTTATCAATACCCCCAAAATTAAAGGTTAACATAAATAATAATTTAAGATGCAGTAAAACTTACATTTTTTTTTTATCAATATTGTTATAGGCAATAAGTATATACCATTCTTAAAACCAACTGATATTCTAATAATAATAATAATTTAAAAAATTAATAAAAATCCTGCCAATTTGACGTATTAACTTTAGTTTTAACATAACCAAATCATTTTACCTACTATACCTATCTACTCCAACAACTTCAAAATCAATCAATTAATTATTACAATTACTGTTAGTAGTTTAAAGTAAATTGTCATAATAAATAAATGGTTATTCACCTTAGGTTGTGGTTTGATGACAGTTGATTTAACAGGCTGTATTTTCCATTGATTTATTAAGTTATACATAGCTAATGAAACAGAATGTGGCCATGGGAAATCTTTCTAAGGGGGTCCTTTAGGTTTTGATACTGAACCGTTTTCTCCAACTTCCATCTCAACATTCATGGGAGATTTTTCTTTTACTTCTAATTAAATGCATGACAATATTTATACATACGTGTATAATGTATATATAATATGAACAATATTAAAAGTTAAACAGTTCAAAACTTTTAAATTACCAAATTCTTCACTTAATTTTTTTGTCAACATAATGCGCAAAAACTCTTCACATGCCTTCTGTTTGGCTTGAGTCGTGGAAATATCATTTCCATAATACCTTAGACCATCAATCTACATTTTTTTAAAGAATAATTATTAATCATTAGGTATATTATTTCACAAAGCATGAAATAAAATTATATCTTACTTCAAGAATAGCTGTATAACTCATAACATTATGAAGTGGATGCTCTTGTAAGTTAATTTGTACATTTTTGAACAACTCAGAAAATACCATCAATGAGCTTTTGGGACGTACTAAACGGCGCATTTGAGCATTCAGTTGCTCCCTCCGTTCTTTCCTACTAATTCCTGTTATAAAAATAAATTTAAAAATTTAAAACAATCAATAAACTATAATAACAATAAATTGATTTAAAAAGCATTGACATATTACATTTGACTGGCCATTTTACATCAGTCTTCTCATTGATTAATTTGTCTCTATCATGTTTTATCAGTTTATCCTATAAATCCGATGAGATAACATAAGCAATTTTTAAAAAAATGCGGCAAAGAAGTATTTTCAGTTTGCGCAAGACACATATACTTAAGCAGATAATACATCAAAACAGTTGAGCATAAATAATAAAAATAATAACAATATTTAAATTGTATTAATTAATATTGTCATTATTATTATTATTGTTTATTTATTTATTTATTTTTTTTTTTTTGACAGTATTTGATCTGTCAAGGTATATGAAGTTACAAAAAAGTTATGGCACCATCCATCAAAAATAATAACAAAATATCACTGACTTAGACTTTAAATAAACACAAAATTTGTGTAGATTTATAGAATCCTACTGGTCAGATGATATAATAAATATGGCATCAAATTAATGGTTGAGTTAACAAGTTGCCAATTAGAATGCATTGAAATTTTAAAATAATTTAATATTGACAATAGAATTAAGAAATAGAATTAATTTGTTGATAAATGACTATTAATTAAAAAATTAAATTGTTTTTTCTTTCACATAACTTATTATATCAATATGAATCATATTGTTAATTTTATATTTATATAAAAATCATATCCTCCCATCACAAAAATATTCTCATAAACTGTACTTTTAGCCAATATTCTAACTGTATTAATAATACAGATTGTATAATACTTGTAAAAAAATATAAACGAAAAAAAAAATACATAAAAATAATAAATATTATTGGCAACAAGTAATAGCTTCAACCACACTGAATTTACAATACTGCAACAAATTTTAAGCTTAGATGTCTCACATTTATGTGAGAAACCACAAGACTAATATTTGCAATCGTTAATCCAAAAATTATATGGATTGATCAAATCTGCAATAAGACTGAAACTACTCTGAAATAGATGTACTATACGTTTTGAATTACTTTCATAACATTTTTATTAAACAGTAAAATTTGGTTTACTGATATGAATATTCTTCATTAGGTTTAATTACTGGTCCTACATTTATTTCAATAATTATTACAGTTAGACATTTGTGCAAATTTTTTTTATACATACCTTTTTAAAAGGTAAATATATTAGCTAGTTACATTTTTCATGAAATTGCAAACAAATCAATGAATTTATAAAATACAACATTATAAACAATAACCCAACACATTTAACATTTGACCATTAACTTATTTTAAAACTTAGATTATAAGCTAATTAAAAGTACACATATTTAAATTTAAAAAAGTACATATTAACAAGACTAATTATGTATGTATAATATATGTACCTAAATAAATAAATATAGATACTTCATATTAAGTATCAAATACTTATGATTCAATTGAAACTATTCTTAAAAATAATAAGCTTACTGGAGTTGTTATACAATTTACCACAAGAGGTAGCATTGTTAACTGCTGTGGCGGTGGCGGTTGTTGTTGTTGTTGTGGTGGTGGTTGTTGCTTGTAAGTTTCAACTTTTTCCATATTATACTGGTTACAATGAATATTGCTACCTTTAAAATAAAAATATTTATAGTTTATTAGTAAGTATAAAAATTAGATTAAATAATCATTATTGTCTTGTATACAACAAGTATATTAACCAATTTCTGTACAAACTATAGATTAAAAATTTAAAAATAAAATAAGATGTATAAAACAATTTTTAAAGTATTGAATTATTTTACTCAACTGTAAATACACAGTAATCACTTTTTACTTAATTTATCTTACATATTTGAGACTTTAGATCTTAGACTATAGCAGAGGTGGCTATAATTGCAGTCATACAAACAAATAGTTGGTGACTTCACATGCAGCAAAGCAATTCCATACTAATTAGCAACAGTTATTGGCGTATCATTTAAAAACTAATAATTTTACTTAACATAAGACTTTTCATTATTAAAATACTCATCATAATTATTAATTTAATAATAAAATTAAAGCAAAAATGTGCACGTTATTCGCATTTATAGATTTTTAAGATATTGTGGTGTTTATGTTACTATTTGAGTCACTAACCGCATATTTAGCTGCAACTCTGGTTTTGTTCTACAAATACATTCCCCTAGCCTATCTTGTCATTCATTTCCAAGATCATTTAAGGAACAATTTCTTAATTAAATTATTAGGAGAAAATAATGGTTTTATAATTTTCTTTAATAATTAAGGTAAGATGTATAAACAATAATTTTTAAGTTTGTAATTAACTTATCTTATATGATAAACATTAATGTGGTTTTATTCTAAGTCTATGGCCACAACAGCAAGTTTTTTTGTTTGATGAACTAACACAAAAGCATTGTTAATATTGTGTAAACATAGAAAAAATAGAATTTATTTTTGGTTAATCGTTATAACTTATGACTCATATTTATAAGTTATGAGTAAAAATTAAGTACAGTGTACTCCCAATTATCCATGAAATAGAGTGGATAAGCATCCACAGATAATCTGCAAGATTAAAATTCAAACAAAAATGTTTTACATATTATATACATATAATATTACATATTATATATATTATTAAAAAAATTAAACCATGTAATTTAAAATAGTATTTATTGTAGGTATAGCACAAGCACAAGTATAGTATAGCATAGCTATAGTATATAGTATAGCATGTTTTATTGTTTTTTAAAAATTCATAAAATATTACAAAAATATTTAAAATTTTATAAATTTTTATATACAATTGTACCTATATAGATAATTCCACAAAAGATTACGGATAATCGAGATTACACTGTAATAGTTTTAAATAAGTCATTTACGTCTGCTGCAACACGAATACAATTTATGAATAGGTATTTAATATTGAAAGAAGAAACAAGAATAATCACATTTTATTTATCGTCATAACAATTTATTATATAGAAATAATATATTATATATTTTAAGCCAACAAACTGTGTGTTGGAAATAATAAAATAATACATTAAATTCATACTTCAAATATTAAGCTTGCCACTGATTAATGCTTAAAAAAAAAACTGAAAAAATTGTAAACAATTTAAAAAATGCTGAGATGTATTACTTCAATTATTACCAACCATACATAATAAAACCAGAAATAATTATGTAAGTATCTAAATTTTTACTACCAAAACATTGAAGTGTTTAGTCTTATAGGTACTTTCAGTATTTTATATTACAATAGGTAATATTTTGAATCATCAAACATATCAAAGTTATCATCATAACATATCACTTTATCTATTTTGATAAGTGATTCCTAACTTTTTAAAACATATTTTATGGTAAATTTGAAGTGTTTTAAAAAATCCCTATTTTTAAGTCTAAAATAATGTTTTAATTTATTCAAATAGGTATTACTTTGAAGAGAAATTGGAGTTAGTCAATGACTATATCGAACTACGCGAACAAACAGATCTCTGAATGAAGACTGATAAGTGGCGAAATAGGTGGCGAACGAGTGTTAGACGCTTGGGACGTGAGCAATATTCAACAATGATGTCAAGACAAACGCGAATAAAAAACGGAAAAAAAAGCTGTAAACAAAATCACAATTAAACAAACTTGAAATGAGTCCCGAATAACACGCTGTTTGTAGTTTTTATACTGTAAAGTAATGAATATGATGCTACAACGCGCCCAGTCGTCGTTTCCAATATACCAGCATACCGACGATACCGCACGCTTAAGATATGTTGGATACCACGCATAGCGGCAGCCGGCAGGCGGCTAGCCAGAAACCGATTCAAAATGGATTTGAATTTATTATTACGTTTACTTGAGATCCATCAGATGAATCTATCGTTCCAGAACTTTTATACATCTGGTGTAAACATTTAAAATTTTATAATTTTAAAATTTTCACACTACGGCATTGAAATTAATAGTATTTAAACGTCATGTATCAATCTCAATTAAACATAAGACGAATTCAAAAGTAAAGTTATAAAAGTTAAAAGTGGTCATTACAGTAGTAGTGACAGGGAAGATAATATAAACAGAAAAAACAAAAATATATTATGAACTTGGATGTTATTACTTACTTATTTTAGAAATAAACACCACTGCTAAAACTATAACAATTATATTCTAAGATTCTTGAGATATTGGAAATAACCACGTATGAGGAACCGTAAATGGAATGGATGTAATAAAGAAGAGGTTGAATAATAAAATTATAAAAATATTTCAAAACTTATTTTTAATCATAACAAGCAGTTTTAAAATATAAATCACCTCCCAATATTGTTCCAAATTTATTAGAATTATTGTAAGAACTTCGACTGTCTATTAAAACATTTTTTATTGACTTAAGTTATTGAACGATAATTAATATTTTTTTCAAAAGTTTAATGGGTAAATTCATTAATTAAAAATGCCAAACAAATATTTTGTACTGGGCTGTAACAAGTGTAACACAAGATATGCTAGTGAAAATGAAGGAAAAAATTTAACATTTTTTCGAGCTCCAAATGTACTAAAACCACAATACAAAAAAAAATATTTAACTATTTTTAAATTTAAAGTAGATAATTACTAAATAGTTCCACAATAATATATATACTATTATATGGTACTAATAATTTATACTATAATTAACTGTTTGTACATAAATCATTTCAAGTAACCAACTCAATAATAATTAAAGTATAGACAAAATTATTGTGGTTTAATTGTATATACACATTATAATTTTAATAACGTGTATATTTTTCATTTTTTTTTTTTTTAGAGATTAATCCAGAGCTTCACGTTCGTGAAGTTGGCCCCCCCACATGACCCCACGGACTTCAAACCGGTATCAAAATTTTGCAATTTTTATGCAACTAATTGCATGTCTCGGGAAAAAATTTGCAATCCTTCGTGGGGCCCGTAAAAACCAAAATACTTATGGGGGGGCCAACTTCACGTAGCCCCCCCCACATGGACCCATGGACTTCAAACCGGTATCAAAATTTTGCAATTTTTATGCAACTAATTGCATGTCTCGGGAAAAAATTTGCAATCCTTCGTGGGGCCCGTAAAAACCAAAATACTTATGGGGGGGCCAACTTCACGTAGCCCCCCCCACATGGACCCATGGACTTCAAACCGGTATCAAAATTTTGCAATTTTTATGCAACTAATTGCATGTCTCGGGAAAAAATTTGCAATCCTTCGTGGGGCCCGTAAAAACCAAAATACTTATGGGGGGGCCAACTTCACGTAGCCCCCCCCACATGGACCCATGGACTTCAAACCGGTATCAAAATTTTGCAATTTTTATGCAACTAATTGCATGTCTCGGGAAAAAATTTGCAATCCTTCGTGGGGCCCGTAAAAACCAAAATACTTATGGGGGGGCCAACTTCACGTAGCCCCCCCCACACGGACCCATGGACTTCAAACCGGTATCAAAATTTTGCAATTTTTATGCAACTAATTGCATGTCTCGGGAAAAAATTTGCAATCCTTCGTGGGGCCCGTAAAAACCAAAATACTTATGGGGGGGCCAACTTCACGTAGCCCCCCCCACATGGACCCATGGACTTCAAACCGGTATCAAAATTTTGCAATTTTTATGCAACTAATTGCATGTCTCGGGAAAAAATTTGCAATCCTTCGTGGGGCCCGTAAAAACCAAAATACTTATGGGGGGGCCAACTTCACGTAGCCCCCCCCACATGGACCCATGGACTTCAAACCGGTATCAAAATTTTGCAATCTTTATGCAACTAATTGCATGTCTCGGGAAAAAAATTGCAATCCTTCGTGGGGCCCGTAAAAACCAAAATACTTATGGGGAGGGGCAACTTCATGTAAGCCCTTCCCTCATTTGATGGCATGGTCCCTTAAACTTTGAATTAGAGTGGATTGATCGGTTTTAAAGAAAAATAATATGATTTTTCCATTATATATATTTTTTTATATTTACATATTTTTTATTAGGTACTGTGTTTATTTGCAGTGTATTTTTTATATTTGTCGATTTAAAAAAAATATTTTTTTTATTTAGTATAGAGCTATAAAAAGAAAATTTAAAATACTTTGAATAATCAATTCAAATATATAACACAATCCTGTTAAAAATACTAGTAATATCATACATCATATGGTTAAGTTGTGAAAATTTCCAAGAAATAATATAATACATTTTCATTAAACTATAAACAATATTTGATAATATTAAAATACATAATGATAAATAATATAATAATATTTTGTGAAAATATAAAGAATAATATTGTATATTATAGTTGTAAGCTTCTACATAACATTATGTTCAAATAAAAATAATTTTTAACCTTTGAAATATTTCTTTATTTACTGTTGTAAAATACAAAACTTGTGTGTATACTTTATACATAAGTACTTTGTACATAATATAAAATCAAAATCAAATAAACTTAAAATAAAAATAATCGTAACCGATGCACCATTATGTTTTATTTAAAACTTAATGTATACTAAACAATGCGGGTTCGCCTTTTTATCTCCCGTTGAAGAAAATCTTTTGATTTTTTTTTGTAGATCATTGTGTGTTTCCCAAGTACCGTCACTTCTACGTATGTATGAAATATAATGACCCATTCCATACGCCACAATACCATAAAGCATGTATCTATAACAAAATTTTTACTCATAAATATTAAATAATTAATATTTTTTCAAAATAAACATGCATTGAAAAGTAATTCTATCAATTTATTAAAATATAAATTAATTACCTTGAATTTTCAATAACCAATTCTAATGGAAATTCACGAAGTGGAATTTGTTGATTATCAGCGAAGACGTCGGTTTCAATAAATAAATGTGATTGAAGGTGTATTGTTCCAATCACTGTTCCTGTGCAATGGTCCAATGGGCATTCTATTTCTTTGGGAAATACATATGTTTTTAATGCATCATTCAAATCTTGTATATTATTTTTTTGTAACCGAACAATAACTGTAGGACTTGGTACATCTTTAGTCGATTGCGGGCAGTTGATATCGTTAGAACATATCATACGATTAATTGCTGATGGAGCTGTTTTTAATAATTTTGTAACCATAAATAGTACATTGCATCTTGCATCAATAACTTTAACATTATTTATGCTTTCTTGTTCTTCAAAAATATCTTTAAGAATATCTAAGCGTGTCATATAGGATATTTTACTTGTACCATTTACTGCTAAATTTTTACAAAACTGTAATAGAGTATTATTACTAGCATCTATAAAAGATTTATACCCAGGATGGTCAATATATGCCATAGATATTATAAAAGCAATAGAGTCAAAAGGACAAGTGTTGTTTACAATATATTTTTTTCTCATTCTACGAAGAGGTGTAGAAACATTACCATTAACTAATAATGTATTCAAATTAGAACGTGTTCTTCTTTTTAAAATTTGATCAATTTCTGGGGCTGATTGCATATACATTGTCAGTCTTGGATTTTTTCGTTTTTTTTCATTAATGGCCGGTATTAATTCTTCATTCTTACCTTTACCACGCCAATTTTCCGTTACATCTAAAGATGATTTAGACATTTCAGAGCCACTACTATCTGACTCAGCAAACTGTGCATTGTCTATAACAGTATCTGAAATGTGATTTTTTATAGAAATATTATCATGTTTTGTTGAACTATATGAACTGTCAGAACATCGATCACTTTGTTCATCAAAATGAATGTTGTTCCAATCGATTTCTTGTTGTTTAAATTGTTTTATTGTTTTGTTTTCATTTGTAGAAGTTTTTGGTACCTCGTTTCTTAGCTGAGAACTTCTAAAAAGCTTGCTATTACTGTCAATCGATATTAAATGTTTGGATACAAATCGATCCGCAGTCATAGGCTGTGCTTCAAAACGAAGAATCTTATGTTTTAGTTCTCCGAAATCACTTTCAACAGCAGCCGAGGAAGCGATATTAAATGGAGAATTAAACTTCGATTTCATAACTCCAGTCCACAGAGGAAAATATTTACATAGCCTTTTTACATCTTTTGCCAAGTCAGGGAGATAATAAGCAGAAATACGATCCCCCGTTTTATTAGCATTATCAGAACACATCATATAAATACCATTCAAAAACACTCCAATGGAATCTGGAGTTTCTTCAACTTCAGACACTGGTTCATCATTTGGAATCATATCTTCATCTTCATCATATAAATTATCCATGTCAAATTGAATACCCTTAATTAAATTCAATATATATTCCCGACTTGATTCAGCTGGAGAAATAGACTTATCTGCTAACCAACCATCTTTTTCACTCATCATTACAGTTAATAATGTTGTTAAAATATTTTTGAACTCGTCCATTTCATTTGATGTCAATAAAAGTCGAAGTCCTCTGACATAAAAATTTTTTAGATGTTTGTTTTTAATTCCAGCTAAAGGTTTTAAACGACAAAAAATTTTCATCATATGCGCAACATCAATACGTATAAAACATTGAGGTAATTGTCTATCTTGGCCTACCAATATATTGAAACAATTATCCAAGTAAGAACGGATACTAATCCCGTCACAAAATGCTCTTGACATAGCACCTAAAAGCGCCATGGAAAAATCACACACAGCTTCATCAGGTGGTCGAATTCCAGAGTTAAGCCAATCACCAAGCCATTTGTAAATTGTGAGACAATTTTGTTTTTCAGATATCATCTGGGTGATCGGTATTTGTCCATACTCAGTATTTACAACAGCTTCATACAAGAAAATGTGGCTTGATAATAAATTAAGAGATGAACGCTTAATTTTTTTTACCAACCCACCAGTTGCATCAATAGACATTTTTGTGTAAGATTTACATAAATCTTTATAAATAACTAATTGGTGATTACTCCAGTAATGCACAATCAATGGATCAATACTTATAGAATGTATTGAACCAGAAAATTGAGAGTTATGTTTCAACTCAACTAACGACTTAAATGGACACTTTTCTGTTATACTTAAAACTTTATCTTTATATTCCTGTTTAGCTTTGCGGAGAACTGGAAGTCCGTATAAATTCGGAGGGGAAATACGGCCAAATTCCATATCAGAAACATTATCTCGTCTCCAATTACTGGCTAGATCTTTTGATAATTGCCTTCCAATTTCATTCCGTTTTTCGCCTTTCAGTGGCCTCTTACTTGTATGTTCTAACTCACATCCTTTAGTATTTTTGGTCCGGATATTGATATAAAGTGGATCTCCATCATTTGGTTCGTTATCACTCCATCCAAATAATTTATTGTCGCAATCTTTACACTTGGCATAAAATGTGAAGAAATAATTACTTCGACTTTTATCAATAGACACTTTATTTCTTTTGTAAATAAAGTTGCAGGGTAGCTTATGCTGTGATAAAAAAGCATCATTTATTATGTCTGACCAAATATTTTTTTTGAAAACGTTGTATTTTCTTCTCTTATGCTTTTGACGGTATTCTATAATCGAAGGTTTAAACTCTAAGTACTTCTCAAAAGGAATATAAAAATTAAATAATGTTGTAGAATCATCGATAACTCTTCTGCTATCTAATAATTCTACACGATTGTCAATATTTTCTTCTTCGGTGTCTTCGTCTGATTCACTCGATACACTTTCTTCGTCAGTTGTCTGTTCTACGATACATGTATGTTCAATATTTAGACTTTCCTTTAGTTTTGTTTGAAAGTGATGTAGATCTTTGTATACCGAAATAAATAAATTTAAAGGCTTGACTTTAAAGTTTAATTTTTCTGATATCTTTGTCCATATTGGGTGTGTATTCGATTTTAATTTTTCATTATCAAACAATTCAGTTTTATATTCTTCAAGAACATTAAATATAGAATTTGAATCGATCGCTGGTTTGCGTCCTCTTTTCTAAAGTTAAGTAGATATAAAAATAATATTATTGCCTAATTATATTCAGACCATATCATCTAAATTCAATGTATTTAAAACCAAAAAAAAAAAAGCGGGCAAGTGAGTACCACTCTGCTGTACATTAGGTGCCGTATGGATCATTATTATATATTATAGGAGTGTTAAATTTGAATCCAATGATAATTATCATTGTATATGAAAAACGATTCTGAACGAAGACGATTTGTCTAGGATATAATTTCTAGTGGTTGGTGAAAAAGGTGGTTTATGTTTTAATGGCCTGAATACAACAAAATTTAAGTTCTTTTATAATAATTGTAAGCTAAACTTATGAAAAACCTTGTATTAAATTTTCAACTCTTAGCTACTTATACAAAAATTTTTATGAAATATACCTACAAAATAATTTGCAAGTATTCATAGTTTTGACGAATTTTTGTCAATATTTGAACTTCAAATGCTAATAAAAAAATTGTGCTTATGTATTCTTATAATTTTTTAATCACTATAAGAATAACATATGAGGAACTTTGTATAAAATTTTCAAGTATTTCGATAGGGCCAAAAAAATTTTATCGACCCTTCAAAAAAATTTTTTCAGAAAAATTGAAAATTTCAGTTGTCTATAAATAGCTCAAAAAAACTCAAAATATTTTGAAAATTAAATCAAGTAAATAAAATGCCAATCTAAATAACTGGTAAAATTTTCAAGTATCTACGACTTATACTTTTTGAATTATAACAAATATCAAAAATTGTTTGAGGCTAAACCATTATTTAGCGTGGTTTTGTAAAAATTTAAATTTCAAACACTCATAAAAATTTTTTGTCTGAATCCGGTAGAGTTTTTTTTACAGATATTTGAAGAAAAATGTATGGAGAACCTTGTACCAAATTTTCAAAACTTAGTTATAAAAGAAAACAATTTTATGATTTTTCAACTTCAAAATTACTTGCATATTTTCGCGTTTTCGACAGAATTCGTAAAAATTTGAACTATAAACTCTTATAAAAAAAAATTGTGACTAACGATTTTTAATTTTTTTTAGCTAATAAAAACAACTCATAAGGAACCTTGTATTAAATTTTCGAAACTTTTTGGCCATCCAAAAATTTTTTATCGACACTTTAAAAAAAATTTCTCAAAAAAATCGAAAATTTCAGTGGTCTATAAATAACTCAAAAAAAGTCAAAATTTTTTGAAAATTTAACTATATACAGATACTACTGACATTAAAATTTGGTGAAAATTTCAAGTATTTTCAGTGATTAGTTTTTGAATTACAACCATAAAAAAAAATCGATTTGGTCGAAAACTGGTTTTACGTAAAAATTGCCGTTTTTCCGTCATTTTTTTTTTGTTTTTCTCGATTTTTTTGAAAACTGTTGGAAAATGTTAACTTTTTACCTCTATAATGCAACAAGGATATTCACTTTTACATCGGAAACCACCCCCATAGTTTGAAATTGGAGCATTATTTCGACTAGTTATGCTGTACACAGACACAAAAAAAAAAAAAAAAAAAAAAAAACACACCATTGTAAAATCAATACATTCATCACTTCGTTCAGAATCTAATAACGAAAAACGGAAATTTTTACGCAAAATCGATTTTAGATATTGGTGTAACTCTTAAACTAATTACCGTAGAAACATGAAATTTTCACAGAATGTTTATACAGGCATTTTCTATACATTATTTCAAAAATTTTCAAATCTTTTCAGGTTATTTACAGAAATTTCAATCTTTTTTAGTTTTTTTTTTTTTATAAATGACTATAAAATTTTATTCGTTGGGTAAAAAAACTTGAAAATTTAATGCAAGGTTCCCCGTAAGTTAATATAATAGCAGATAGAAAATATCAAAAATACATAGGCAGGACATACACATAGAATTACATACAATTAATGATGAGTTACTAACCATTTATTATAACTATTAATTATCCAAATATAGAAAAATAATATAGGATTATTTTTTATTTAAAGTAGGTAGTTATTTTTACATTGAATATTTCTGTAACGATAGGATTATGTTCTTTCAAATTCTGAAACACGAATGAGTGGTGACTGGAACGATGTTTCGATTTATGCCTATTGCCTAAAACTCGTTGTTTTAATGGAGAATAAAAATAACGTATGCATAATGTTTACCTAATCCTTTAAGTCGTCTGACCAAAATAATATTAAATAATTTAATAAATTACAAATAAATAAATTATTATAGACGTTCATTAGATACGAGTAAATACAATTTAAAATTCATTATATATTCAAAAATCGAATTATACCGTGATATGATTAATTTGACAACCAATCAATTTTAAGTCAAGGAAAAACACGCATAGAAAACCTAGCCCTAATCATAATAAATTAATAAAGACTGACGACTTCACTCAGAATTGTTTTTTTTTATTTTAATAGAATAATTTTATATTCTTGAATTAAAATTTAACACATCCATAAACAGTGACTTCTCTAGATATTTAATGTACTATGTACAGCAAAACTTTACCCGCTTTTTACAATATATACATTTATGTATTAATTCTTACGTACGTATTAATTGGAAAAGAAATAGAAAGATTATCAAAAATAAAATAAAAGTGATAAAAAATTGTTTGTCAAGTTTAAAATTTGGTCAGATAATCAGATTATATCTTTGAAGGAGAGGAGGGGCCAGGTGAAACTTCGGTGCCACTTATAGTGCCCAACAGTTTTTTATAGATAATTTTCTTTAAAATCCTAACCATAATTATTATTAAACTATTGATTACTTTACAATTTATCATCACACTTTATAAAAACTATAATATAAATAACAAAATAATTGACTTACCTTTTTTTGTTCCATCATAATAACGTGTTAATAATTATATTCTTTAGCCTATAATAGGTATAGGTAATATAATTTTATAAGGAAATATTTTAAACTAGACAACAACACTTAACACGTATGTGAAAAAGTTAGGAACCTACACGTCAACTTTACAACAATTCAATTTTATCATGCAATGATTTTTAATTATAATATTTAATAATATAACTGTGTTCTCATATATGAACATAACACCATGCCATTCATTTGGTGAATGAACGATTACATCATTAATATACTTTAAACATTTTATAAAATAAATATTACTAAAATACGATTATAGTACAAAAATAGCATGGATAATATTTAATTTAACTAATTGATGATTTCGGTTCCAATAATAGCCATAAAATCCATCGACGCGCAGAAGGACAATATACTAAAAATAGCAATTATAAATACATATTTTAATAAGACAACTTGGCTATATGGTATTACACTCACAAATATATATAATAATACGCCAAAAGGAACCTGATAAGGAAAACTAAGGTCTAGATTAAGGGGGACAGAGAAACCGCGTATGACGTATGTAAATGAATCCAAAATAGGTTTTCAATATAAAAATATTTAAATGTTAAATATTTATACTTTTTAGTCAATTTATAAGTATAAGCTAAATAGTCCAATTTTTTCGCACTTTTTACACTATGTGATAAATGCTAAAGAAATATTCGTAAATATAACAACACTTACATGAAACTGACCTGTTTAAAAGGACGCTAGAGGGATACAGAACTTCATAAGAAAATTTAATAAAAAATATCCAAATAATATATATTATAAGTATAATATACCCACCTATAATGTATTACAATCAATTTTATATACAGCCCCTATTTATTTATTGTATTATTGATATTACCTTAGTTATTACAAGAATGTAATATTATGTAATATATTGTAGCCAATGACCCTATAGTCGACGAGGCATTTGTTTTCAAATAAAAAAAAAAAAGGGACGCTACACCCGCATGTGTTGTATCCGTCTTACAAAATGTAAAACTTTGCGAAAACTGTTTTGCGCGGGAAAGAACCACTACTTAAGCCGTAATCCAAGCTAAGCAACCAAATTTCACACTATAAAGTGGAGAATATTTATTGTTCGTCGGTTGTTTTTAATTTTTCGATATCACAAATACGAATAAAAATTTGTATTGTTCAAGAACTAATTTGTATTGTTATTATTTTATTTTATTTTTTAATTAATTTAATTTGTTTAAGAATAATATACGCTTTTCGAAAATGTTGAGTAAAATAATTATTTTACGTATATATTACATTTTATTGATTAATTTAGTTTAACAAATTTTAATTATACATATTCGTGCAATGTATTTAGCTGAATTAACAGTGCTCATATGTTAAAATAATTCATACCAATTTGAAGTCTGATAGACTAACATAAGGTATTTAAAAAATATATTATAATACGTACATATTTTATGCACAACGGAAAAAATATCAAAATTTCACCATTTATTGGATATATTTATGAATGTCTCCAGTATTTGAATAAATTTGAATTCTAATTTTGGTTATTTTTATAATTTTATCAATTTTTTTTTTAAATTTTCAATCGGAATTTTATCATTGCTAAATTTACTTATTTTATTAGATTTTATCAGATCTTTTTTAAATTTTCACAAAATATTATATATTATTTATCATTATGTATTTTAATATTATCAAATATTGTTTATAGTTTAATGAAAATGTATTATATTATTTCTTGGAAATTTTCACAACTTAACCATATGATGTATGATATTACTAGTATTTTTAACAGGATTGTGTTATATATTTGAATTGATTATTCAAAGTATTTTAAATTTTCTTTTTATAGCTCTATACTAAATAAAAAAAATATTTTTTTTAAATCGACAAATATAAAAAATACACTGCAAATAAACACAGTACCTATAAAAAATATGTAAATATAAAAAAATATATATAATGGAAAAATCATATTATTTTTCTTTAAAACCGATCAATCCACTCTAATTCAAAGTTTAAGGGACCATGCCATCAAATGAGGGAAGGGCTTACATGAAGTTGCCCCTCCCCATAAGTATTTTGGTTTTTACGGGCCCCACGAAGGATTGCAATTTTTTTCCCGAGACATGCAATTAGTTGCATAAAAATTGCAAAATTTTGATACCGGTTTGAAGTCCATGGGTCCATGTGGGGGGGGCTACGTGAAGTTGGCCCCCCCATAAGTATTTTGGTTTTTACGGGCCCCACGAAGGATTGCAAATTTTTTCCCGAGACATGCAATTAGTTGCATAAAAATTGCAAAATTTTGATACCGGTTTGAAGTCCATGGGTCCATGTGGGGGGGGCTACGTGAAGTTGGCCCCCCCATAAGTATTTTGGTTTTTACGGGCCCCACGAAGGATTGCAAATTTTTTCCCGAGACATGCAATTAGTTGCATAAAAATTGCAAAATTTTGATACCGGTTTGAAGTCCATGGGTCCGTGTGGGGGGGGCTACGTGAAGTTGGCCCCCCCATAAGTATTTTGGTTTTTACGGGCCCCACGAAGGATTGCAAATTTTTTCCCGAGACATGCAATTAGTTGCATAAAAATTGCAAAATTTTGATACCGGTTTGAAGTCCGTGGGGTCATGTGGGGGGGCCAACTTCACGAACGTCAGAGCTTCCCCTCTTTCTATTGGTACGTCATTGGTTCTATAATGATTTAATGAATAATTTGCCAGAGTATTGAAATATTATATTGTATGCAATGATTTGCATGGAAATCCCAAAAGTATTAAATTAGCAGTAAAATTGCCTAGGTATACAAAACTCCTCGAAAACTAAATATTTGAATCTAATGAAATACAGAATGATGATGTGTGTTATTTAAAGCAAAATGTACAAGAAAAATAAGTGTTATTTGTTCCTTAATTTTACTGTATGAAAACCAAAAAGTTTGTTTTGTTTCATAAATCATCAAACTTTTATAAATATTAAAAATTAAATGCATTCAAATTGCCTATGCCTATGTAAACCATATTTATTTATAAAAACAGATGGTCATTCATAAAAGGTACCTACTAATAATTCTAATTATTGAAATAGAAGCAAAATATTAAAATAAATATATTGTCAAACAATTTGTTAAAATTTTATAGAACAATAATTATTATATTTTAATGCTAATATCTTTAAAATAATTTTTATTGATTATTGTTGTTTATTGTTAATAAAAAATAATAGTTTCAGCATACTCTGTGAAAAATGTTATAAATATACTTAAGAATAAATACTTATTGAAATATATCATGTACTAATTATTTAACTAAAGGCGTTTTTACTAATAATCAATTTCATAAAATGTGTGAGTCGTGAGTTATGATATTTCTGCAATCATTTGATTCAGTTACACTTATATATCTTTACAATAGGTAAGCATTTGAAAATAATATTCAAGAGTTTTTTTTTATTTTTAATATTTTAAAATTTTTTATTTCTATAAATAGTTTTTTTTTAATTAAAATAATAATTTATAAATCATAAGTAAAGAATTTAATATTAATTAATTTTTAATTTAAACTTAAATTTAAAAAAATCGCTCTGCTGTACAATAGATATTGAATCGACCTAGGTCCTCGGATATGCACTTTATACGTTTAAATATTTCAGTAATAATTAATAGCGATTATGGACCGGTTTTGCAGGTGGCTCATATTATCTACATCCCCAAACAAGGTTATGCGATCAATGATCTGACTCGACTACCCCACTATAATATATAATGACCCTCACGATATCCTTAATTACACTTGTTGTACCCTATTAAAGAGAATGTCGATAAATCATGTTGCTGTTAAATTACTTTTTTTTCATGTTATTAACAAAGAATCAAAAAATGGGGGCGTAATTTTGAGATTGTAATTTACTTTGATATATGTTATATTTTTAGACTCCCAATCATTTATTGTTATTTCATTAATTTCGGTATTATTTTTATTTTATTTTTCAACAATGATCAGAATATTAAATTTTGATTATAATTATTTTACTTTTTTTATTTCTAACACCAATATTACCAAATTACGTTAGATTTTAAACGGTCAACTATTAACAGTTTTCTTGTAGGTATAAAACAAATTATTTTAATATTCCTCTATACATATATATTTTAAATTGTGATAATATTAACTACAAATACAGTTTATCCAATTGTTTTGATTATAAGAGAAGGAATTAATGTATTAGTGTTACAATGACGTGTGACATTTTTCTATTAATATTTCTGTAATCACCGTTTTGGAGCAGAATAAAATTGCATCAACTCTCAATTTAGACTTTAGAGTGTGGTTATTTATAAAATTATTTATTTATTAAATGACAATCGTCAATTTTTTTTATTTTATCACTGACAATTAGATTCTTTAAAGCATGGCAAAATAACGTTTTTATAATGTCGTTAGTATATAAAGTAGTATATGTATTCAATAAGTAGTATAATATCAAAATACTATTGAAAACAAATAACGGATAATAAAACAGAAATGAATCATTAAAAAAAAAAAAAAAAAACGATTAAAATTAATGTCGAGTAACATAAGAGATAATGATTAACGATTGAAACACAAAAAATTGTCAGAGAAAAATATTTATAACTTTTCTCTATTCGGAATGAGTTCGTATACCTATTTGGAACATAGTTATTTTGTAAAACTGTAATAATTTTTAGGTAATGGAAATAAAATAAATGTAAAATGATATTTAGAATAGGAATATATTTATTAACCAATAAATACGCATTACCAATTATAATTTATAAATATGTTTTATTAGAAATTACGTCGGCTATTTTCAACACGACACCCATATAGCCTACCACATACATTAATAGGTACCTAATATTTTAATTGTTAACACCGATAAAACCTTAAAACACTCAATTGTTCATACAATTTTCATTGTTAATAATAGTAAACGAAAAATTTTATTAACGTTTAAACGATTAAATTATTTATAAAGTTAAACTCTTAATTTCTTATAACGTTTAACTATCCTATAACGTTAAACAATGTACTTATAATTTTTTTGATTTAAGCCTTGCTTTAAAGTACGGTTTTCTGCTTTAACTTAACAAAATCATAAGATCAATTAGACAATTGATATGTCAGCATTTCATTAAATAGGTATCGATCTTTGAAAACATTTATCTATAATATTTTGACCTAACTAAAAATTTACTAATAATATACAGTAGATATTCATTAATAACGGACGTCAATCTGTTGAAATTACGAAACCGTAATTTTTAATTTTTAACCTAATTTTTAAGCATTAAGTAAAAATTAGATAGATTATCAGTTTACAACTATGATTATCGTTGTTTATGAACATACATTTTATCATACGTATCTATACATTATAATACCTACGTATACACACTATATACGTTATAGTTAACCGTCCGAGAAAATTTATCACTTGTATCATACATTGAAATATAGTGACTAAGGCATTCCTTCGAGCTATCAAAAATTTGACTTATAGAGGTTCAACTGTCTATTACATTTATTTTTATTTTTAATGGGAGTGGTGAGAATAAGGCAATTAACTCATGTATTTCGTTTTCCTTACCCCCAGGAGGCGTGGCAAAGGGAGTCATATATCTAAATTGTTTTTGCTATAAGTATAAAATACATGTTCGATTTAGATGGGAATTAAGCCAGGTGTTTCATGTTTTGTTCGGTGCCTATATAGTAATCGTGTATAATCGACATTCAGCTGGTTAGCTAATGTTCAATAAATTTCAAACATCATAAAACAATATATTAAGATAAACATTTTACACGTACAATTACATTTTTATAATAAATAGCTATTAAATTAAGATTAAGTATTAAAATCCTTGTATACATTTTTTTTTTTTGGTTAAGACATAGGTTAGGTTTCTTGAGTATAATTTTAATTAATGTGTGTATTGTTAATTCAAGGTTAGTCAAATGTATATTATAAGTTTCTTCTCAGACTGCTAAATCATAACTATATGTAGATTGAGCAAGAGAGAAGAAAATCATTATTTTTAATATTTGTGCGTTTAGTCAAGATCTCGATGACTTAAAAATATGGTATAGTTTTTAAATTGAAGTTGAAATATGTTGAACGCGTTAAGACCATTTAAACTTTTTATCAACAATAATACCTATGCTTTTAATTCTTACTTTTATAGTACAAATGCTTTTACAAAAGCAGTTATATAGTGATATAATTATTGTATATAACCTATACCAGCGTTTCAAAATTATTTAAATTTATTATTTAACACATGAGATGCTACCTACAGATTGATACAAAGTACTGAATAAGTAGCCTCTGAGAACATTTTTAAAAGACAATTAATATTTTTAGGTCAGTATGAGAACGATTTTAGAGCAAAAAACACGTTTTATATAATGTTCAATTTGGAAGAATTTTCTTTTTATTATTATTGATATCAGGGAATTTAAAAGACATAAAGACATAAAAAATGACAATGAATTTACTAGACCAAATCATGATATACCTATACTGTAAGTTTAATATTATTTATTTTTATTATTGTATTTAATTTATCGTATTCAATATTTAGTGACGAATAGCAACCAATTCCAGTGGGTTTGAACGATGCATTAAGATTAATTGACGAAATAATTGAAGACGCAATGTAAAAATGTTCACATTATATACCTTTTTATTTTTTTTAAATTTATTATATTTGGTATTTAGACGTGAAGAGCAAATGTCAAATGTTTTACTGTAAGTATCCATGATGAAGAACCACATATACCCGACTTTGAATCAACTGACGATGAGTTAATAAAGTAAGTTTTGTTATTGATATTCTTTTACTTTTTCCAACATTTTATAAAATGCATAAAACCTGTTGAAATGTCAGGAGTATGTACTTGGCTACTATTATTCGACATTAAAAAAAAACTAAGGAGCCTGCTTTAAATAATATGTTTAAAAACTACGAAGACTAATATATAAACAGTGAAAAATAACAATAGTATCAGTTCTGATGGGATGGTTGGGTAATCATCGAGGGGAAGTGTGTTACCTGATTGCGCCCCTAATTAACCTTTTTAAACTTTTTTACCTATCCTGATTGCGACTTGTGCATAATAGGTAGGAAATACTATTTTCAATGATTTATTAAACTAAATAAATATCCCTATTGCGTTCGATACGTATTTTGATATCTTTAGGGTTAAGTATAGAGTATAAAAACAAAGGTAGTAATATTATAGGCAAGTTTTTGACGTATGTATTTGCCATTTGGATTACTATTTTTAAAACCAAAAACGGTAGATGAATGTATTGCCATAGACTTAGCTTTTGTACAACCTCGAACGGTTAAAATTCATACATTTTGTGATTATTTATTACACTTACACTGATGATGATTGTGATTTTCCGCCTGAGATATGGGCTGTTTGTAGTTCTATTATGTATTTAACAATGAATGCGTGTGAAAGTTATTAAATTTCAATTTCTGAAAATTTTAGGACAATGTCAAACGGATTCTAAAATAAAAATTGCGATCAATAATTTGTACTTATAGTCAATAATCTAAAAAATTAATAAAGAAAAATGTATACAAATTTAAATTTAAAAATTTAAAAAAAGGAAATATCAAATTTTTTCTATATGTATAAACCTATTTTATTAATAATACGTTATTTTGTGAACCAATATGTGTTTGTACGCAATCGGGATACTTATATTTGTGACAAAATAAACTACCTATATTCGGACCACAATCAGGCATTTCTGTAATTGTGACTACGGGATAGTGACGTAGGCTCATCGTAGTAGACGGGTTAGTGATGGTGGCCCCTCCATAGTGGTTGCGGTTGTAGGTAGTCAGTGGTCAGAGAATCGTGTACGTTTTAAGACACACGGTTTTGTACGTTTTTACCCAATAGTTTAGTGCAATATTGCCAGATTTCCATAAGGTTACGTATGTAATTGACTGTTTGACTTAATTATAGCGTCAAGGCCGCCCGCAGGGGGGGGGCCAGGGGGGGCCACGGCCCCCCCCGCTCTTTAGGATAATTTGTTTAAATATAAAAAAAATAAAAACAGAATTTATGATAAGTGTATTGTTTTTTCGCTGGCCCCCCCCCCGAGAAAAATTTCTGCGGGCGGCCTTGTATAGCGTTTTATGTACGTTTCGCGTATACTTAACCATAAGTAAGGGTCCAATCTTATAGACTTAGTAAACTAAGTCACCAGTCGATAACTTTGTCATTTTGTGTAAAGTGTTAAAGTACGTGCTTTATACAAGTACAATTATATAAAAATAAGATCAGCATCTAATTGGTGTTTCAATAAAATGACTTCAGTCGACAAACAACTTTAGATTACACAATCAACGAATATTCCTAATGAATATTTGATTCGTAAAAATATCATAAAATATTTATATAACGCCTAGGTATCAAATTATAATTATTTTTATTTTTACATTTTCACAATTTTTTTATAATGTTATTATTTAAGAAAATTAAACGAATTGACAATAAATAAGAAATAAAAATAATACATTTAAATATTAAATGGCAACATTGCACAGACAATGGTACGTAATCTATTGTTTGATCAAAAACGTATGGAGTCGTATTTCCAAAAAGGTAAAACGTACGAAATCGTGCTTTACCGCAGAGAATCAAAAGTTAGGTTTTAGGATCGATAAATATATACTACTTACAAATATTTAAATCACAGCCGTATTTCCGTATTGATTAGTGTCTTGCTACTTTATTTCAAATATATTTATTTTAAAACAAATAACCATATAGGTATTTAGATTTGTACTTATCATTATTATACAATTTTAATTGTTATAAGAGTAGTATTATTTAAAAATTTTTTAATGATGATTCGAAGTAACATATTGTATCGAAATGAATAAAATGTTTAGTGAAGATTACGCTAGTGCTACAGAGTATGTCAATAAAAATAAAAACGTCGAGACAAAATTATTTTATAAAAATTTTAGTATAATTTTTAGGTGATCCTATAAATTATGAACTTCATATTTGTCTTTAACTGTAACTCTGAAAACATATTATTGGCTGTAAAGCTTATAATATATAGGTACCCACCTACCAATATTTGAAAAGTAATGGTGTGAAAATAACAAATTTTAGCAACTTATTTTATTATTTTTTTTATTATAAGTGTATATAATCATATAATCAAGAATTTAATAATAAAACTATATATAAATACATAATAAGTAATAACATATATTTATGTCTAGAGTTCCGACATCTGTCCACCGTAGATATGTATAAATATATAGACGTATTCAAAAACATGAAATGGAAAATATTTAGGTAATTTATTTTATTTAAATAAAATGAATTATAAATACCTATCTATTAAATGTTTTACACTTTTTTAAAGGAAACGAGTAAGGTTTTGTAAGACATAGACCTATTTACCCACTGTAACATCAAATACGACTATAATCAAAAAATTATTCGATCAAGAAAAATCATAATCTTATCTAATGGAACGTTTAAAATGACGAATTACATAGAAAAACGTTTAAAATGTTTGACAGAAACTACTATATCTATACATAATTTATTCTCTAATGTGAGCAGATGGTACAGGGTACCATGGAGGTATAATGATGGGTATGAAACTGATATTAGAACAACCGGTTAAGATATTTATAAGTTATAACAAAAAATAAAAGTAAAAATAACAAAGAAAAACTTGACGTTTATCTCTTGAGATGATCACATTAAAATAAATTACCTACCTTACTAAAATAAAATGTAATATATAGGTGTATTAAGTAATTATATATTTTTCTGGCTCAACCTTTTTTTCTCTCAGCATTAAATTAGAATGTAATAATTACCTACTTACATATGATAGGCAATTTAATTTAAGAGTTTCCATTATATGCGACCAAAAAAATTTTTTAACTATACGTTTTATTATAGAAATAGTTATTGTAGTATAGACAAATTCTACATAGGTTTTTATACGTGTTTTAAGAATATAATGTTTATTATTTCTAAAATATATTAAGAAATTAATTTTTTCTACTGTTTGAAGAATTATTTCTTTAATGTCGTAAGTCAATATAATATATCATAAAAATGAATAAATTAAAATAAAATACTATAATACCAATAAATCTATCAATAATTGCACCTTATTAACTTTGCCGATTTTTTTTATTTATTGATTCCGTCGGTTAATACGTGTAAATTATTTATTTTAATAAAAACAAAATGTAAAATGCTCACATTTTTATAAAATTAATTTGAAATTCTTTCGTAACAGTACTCATACAGCATTACTTGAACTTTGAGCTCTCCAACTGTACCTAAAATCCTAACATATTGTTTTATAAAATACGTTTTAAATCTTAATCAATATTATCTATAAAATATTGTATCGAAAAGAGACATATTTTATTACATAATGTAGGTACATTGGCAAGGACGTAGGTACGCAGATAAAAATTAGTAGAAAATAAGTTATTGAAAAGTAGAACATTTTTTTTCAAATTCTTTTGTACCCATCATGTTAATATACAATAAATATTATTTTATTTATCAATCATGTTTAAGTATTTTTATTTTATTCAAATTATATTAGTTATTTTAATTTATTAGTATAAAATTTATATTACAAAAACCAAATACTTCGGGAGATGTTTGAACACCCAAAACACCTGTGTACGTCCTTGTACATTGGTATTATTAGAAATAAAAGTAAATATTGTTCAACATGTTATGAATCCAAATAATCGTCATTTAGTGACAGTTGTAGTCTTTTGTGCGTCTTGTATTGTAAATTAGTATTAAAATTGTTATTAGTGAACGGAAAAATCAATTAATATTATATAAAAATTATGAATTTAATAATAAAACGTATGTTACATACTTAGACTCCTATACAAGTTTGACGGATCAATGTTGACAAATATCGGGTGGAATCAATAAAACGATAAGTTGTGCCGATTTTTCTATACTTTCACTTGACATCTATACATCTTTTGCACCGGCTGATTTATCACAAACTAAAAAGTTATACATCGATTGCATTAGGAAAATATAGTATTATATTATAGGTACAGTAATATTTTTAGATATTTTATTTTAATTAAATAGACAAAAAAAGTACAAACGTTAAGTTTATACGTGAATATTATAAGTCACTATAAAAAACAATAAAAATACTTGTAGAGAATTGAATTAAATTATTAAGTCTTATATACAATCAAACATATAGAAAAATCACATATTAAATAGATTGTAACTTCAAAAATCGTAAAATATTAAAATACATTTTGTAGAATAAATTACTTATTAATTTAACACATTGAAACATATTGATAGTACTGTTTTTACGATACTCTCTTCGGGTTGACCTAAAGCATCTATCATTAACATGGCTCAATCGGCATTAATTTTGTTTTAATTTTTCTTACCAGTTTTCTTATTATGGGACAAAAAGAGGCCACAATAAAACTATAGACATCCGTCTAAAAGCATTTATTTCGTTAAACGACAAAATGAAGCTAACTATTGAAGAATTTTTGACAGTTGTGAGTAATAATATACGTAAGAGAACTGATTGATCAAAATAATATTATTAAACTAATCATTAATTACCATTCAAATGTTATATTGTTGTATTATTTTTATTTTATGCGCAAGCAATTTTTATATTTTTTACTATTATTTATTATTTTAATTTTTCATAATTATTATTATTATTGTCGTAATACCGTTTTTATATCTTGAAATTTGGACCTAGATTTTAATTTTAATATGTAAATTGCATATCAAATGAACCTTTGTTGAATACATTATAGTTTTCTACACATCCGTGCGAATCTACATTGATTGTAAAATAAATAAATAGTGAGATTCAATAATATATTATATAGCATGTACCTAACTATTAACTATATAATAGTTTGGGACGGGTTTCGCAGGTGTCCAACATCGGTACCTTCACACATCCCGGACCACCCGTCGTGCGTCCGTAAACTACCTACCTAGCCGACTACCCGGTTTCGTATTATTACCATCACAATAAACATATTTTAATACATTTTACGCGGTAATGTTATGTACAAGACGGACAAATCGAAACAGTACATTATAAAAGCCAGTGTATATATAAGACTAAGACAATGATTTTCAACTGGTGTGCCGCTAAAATTTTGTAGGAGATGAAGTGTGCTGCGTCGTTAAAAGGTTGAAAACCATTAGACTAAGATATAATTTAATTTCAGATAAATTCGTGGTCGTTAAAAAAAGGAATACTTACCTCTACTTCAAAATACTTGAATAATTATTAGTTTTATTGTTATAAAGTTAACCTTTTACAGATATTGTATATACACAGTAAATTCTTATTATGTCAAAAGTCTCTATCCTACCCCCCCCCCTCCTCGAGATTCAACATCACAAGAATCTACTGTATAACACATACCAAATGTGCAAATTTAAATTTATTTATGGGTTAGGTACCTACTATCTTTTTAAACTTTTTTTTTATACACTACAAAAATTTGTTTTTTTACCTAAAAAAACTGTAAGCTACATCAATTTAAATTACCATACGTATACTCGAACTATTTTACACTAAAAATATATAATTATCACTAGTTAATTAATAATTATAATATATTGACATTATAGGTTTAATTTAAATTAAGTTTATAATGACGATAAGCAGCATTGATGAATCGCATCTTGTTTATATATATTTTTCAATGGTAACAATGATGGTATTTAAATATTATAGGCATAAGTTATTAATATTGTTATTAGTATTAAACTTAATGCAAATGAATGTTTAAATTTTAAATTTAAATTATAAAAAATAATATATCAATTAACTTAATTATTTTTCTGATAAATATCCAAAGAAATATAGTAAACTGTTGTTATATTTATAAATAGCGAAAGTTTCATAATTTCAGTTTGACAATGTTTTAATTAAGTCCGAGGAATTAGTTCATGAATACGAAATATATTTTCTTCATTTTTGAGATGGAAATTGATGTAATTTATGAACAATATATATACATAAAAATCGGTACCGGCACGACCAATATTAGCCAATCACCGTCCAACCGATGTTAGCTACCCTCTCCCACCAAACACCACCAGTTCGACTAGGTATCGGTAACCTGTTTTTGGTCATTTCTATTGTTTTAGTTTAAGGTATGGCCAGATAAATATTACAGGTATAATATTAGTCTGCTGACAACTATCGTATCAGTACAAGTGTTTTTCTCTCCTATACATTTTCCAACAAAATCATCGTCACTTCAAAACATTTGTACAAACACAATCTCTAAAACAGTAAGTAATATTATGTGTTTATTCCGGTATTTTTATTTTAGATTCTGAACGAAGTGATGAATTTATTAATTTTACAATGATGTGTGTTTTTTTTTGTGTGTCAGTGTACAGCATAACTAGTCGAAATAATGCTTCAATTTCAAACTTTGGGGGTGGTTTCCAATGGAAAAAAGTATATCCTTGGTGCATTATAAAGGTCAAAAGTAAACATTTTCCAACATCTTTCAAAAAAATCGAGAAAAACAAAAATAAGTGACGGAAAAACGTGAATTTTTACGCAAAACCAATTTTCGACTAAATCGATTTTTTTATATGGTTGTAATTTAAAAACTAATCACTGTAAATACTTGAAATTTTCACCAAATGTTTAAGTTAGTGTTATCTATATACAGTTAAATTTTTAACAATTTTTGACTTTTTTTGAGTTATCACTGAAATTTTCGATTTGTATGCGAATGTTTTTTTGAAGTGTCGGTAAAAAAATTTTGGATGACCAAAAAAACTTGAAAATTTAATACAAGGTTCCTTATGAGTTGTTCTTATTGTAGCAAAAAAAAATTAAAAATCGTTAGTCACAATTTATTTTTATAAGCGTTTATAGTTCAAATTTTTACGAAATCTGCCGAAAACGCGAAAATTTGCAAGTAATTTTGAAGTTGAAAAATCATAAAATTTTTTTCTTTTATAACTAAGTTTTGAAAATTTGGTACAAGATTCTCCATAAATTTTTCTTCAAATATCTGTAAAAAAAACTCTACCGGATTCAGACAAAAAAATTTTATGAGTGTTTGAAATTTAAATTTTTACAAAACCGCGTTAAATAACGGTTTAGCCTCAAACGATTTTTGATATTTGTTATTATTCAAAAAGTATAAGTAGTAGATACTTGAAAATTTTACCAGTTATTTAGATTGGCATTTTCCTTACATGATTTAATTTTCAAAATATTTTGAGTTTTTTTGAGCTATAGACAACTGAAATTTTCAATTTTTCTGAAAATTTTTTTTTGAAGTGTCGGTAAAATTTTTTTGGCCCAATAAAATTCTTGAAAATTTTATACAAAGTTCCTCATATGTTATTCTTATAGTGATTAAAAAATGATAAGAATACATAGGCACAATTTTAAAAAAATAAATTTGAGGTTCAAATATTGACAAAAATTCGTCAAAATCATGAATATTTGCAATTTATTTTGTAGGTATAATTCATAAAATTTTTTGCATAAGTAACTAAGAGTTGAAAATTTAGTTCAAGATTTTTCATAAGTTTAGCTTACAATAATTATAAAAGAACTTAAATTTTGGTGTATTCAGTCCAGGTCATAAACCACCTTTTTCACCAACCACTGGAAATTATAACCTAGGCTGACAAATCATCTTCGTTCAGAATCGTTTTTCGTATACAATGATAACTATCATTGGATTCAAATTTAACACTCCTATAATATATAAAAGTGATCCACACGGTACCTAATGCGCAACAGAGTACCCACTTACCCGCTTTTTATTTTTATTTTAACTACCTATAATTATTTTTTTACTGATTTTTTGACAGTTAACAGTTAAAATTTATCATTATATATATATTTTTTAAAACTATTAACTTTTTTCCAAAATATTTTGATAATTTAAAGGACATTACAACACTAAAAACAAGTTTGCTTAGATTTAAAGTATGCCATTGTCTATGAAATATAGTGAGGGTCTCATATTCATTATTCAATTAACAGACGTCTGAAAATATGTTTATGACTTCATAGAGCAGAAGTCGGAACAGTAGGGTATGTTATCTATACCCTATAAGTACAAAAGTGTCTAGATTAACATAACGATTTCACACATAAAATATAATATTTTTAATGTGATCTCTAGTGGTTTTGTGTTCATGACATTTAGTGTGATAATAATTTTGATACACTTTCTAATTTTTTATAGTAGATAGAACTAATATCGTAAATTTCGTAAAATTTGGTTTGTGTGTTAATATGTTGCGGGTCGCAAACTCATTCATTTTTCTAAATTATAATTTATAATATGTATGCAACAACAAGATATATTCAATTTTAATTCACATTTTATGCCTTAACACATAAATAAATTTACGATTATGAAAAAAAAAATTCGGAAATACTATTGTAGGTTATTAAAATATTTAAAACCATTATGTAAATCAAACTACTTTTACACGTAAAACAAAGGTGGCTGCTCAGTCGTCGGTTCTATAACGTCTAACGTCTATTTATCAACGCTCATTATCTCGTTGAATAATCATTTTTTAAACTTTGGTTTTTTACCAAAATGTTTTTCATTATACTATAATGGCTACATTAATACACTAATAAAACGAAAATTAAAAAAAAAATTAGAGTTGTGATGTCCTTGCAGTTGTTACAAAATAACGTACAATAAATAATTATATTTTTTATTTAAGTTTACTGTTTTAAAAAAAAAACATTTTAAATTTTTTCATTATAAAATAGAATATTGTACAGTTTGTATTAAAATTGAATTTTGGAAGAGTAGCTTAAATAATGTTATAAGTATAAAACATAAAATAAAAAATAATACAATATTAAATGAACGTATTGTAGTGGCACAGAGGCTGCTTACAAATTATTAGTCAACTATACCTACTTCGCTTAACGAGAATTTTAATACTTACAAATTTATAAGTTAAAATGCTTTGATTCTTTACATACAGATACAGATACCTATTTAAAATCCAGTTTAATAATAACATGCTCAGCTTATGTTAAGTGTACAGAAACTTAAGATAAGAAAAATTTTAATATGTTTCATAGTAGATACCTAGATACATAGGCGGCATTTAGGGGACACGAGGCCATGAGGGGCAGGTGCCCCCCAGAAAAAATATTGAGAGGGCAAACTTATCATTTTGCCCCTCATAAATTAAATATGATTTAAACAATTTTTTAATTTTTATAAAATATTTATGTTGAAATTACTTTGTATACCTAATTATATAAGAAAATTATTTCCCATGTTAAGTCAGATCAAAATTATCAATATTACCATAAATCAATAAAAACTAATGTAAATTCTATAAAACTTTGGATATTAATATAATATTATGATTACTTTTAAAACATAACATATACCACATATTACTTTTTATTAAGATGCACAATGTTTACTATTTAACAAAATAAGTATATGTGGTGATAGAACAAAAATACAATGAGAATAAGAATAAAAAACCACCCACCCATTAGTGGCACTTGATTGGGAAATTATTTAAGTATGAATTATAAAAGTATAGGGGTGTGAGATGTTAT
Source organism: Aphis gossypii (assembly GCF_020184175.1). Lineage (NCBI taxonomy): Eukaryota > Metazoa > Arthropoda > Insecta > Hemiptera > Aphididae > Aphis > Aphis gossypii. The sequence goes on along the minus strand of NC_065533.1, from coordinate 16,316,347 downwards.
CTGTTATTATTGAGATAATAAGTAAATAAAATTTAGGTGGAATGAATATGTATTAGATAAGTTTAATATGAGAAGATTTTTAAATGGGTCAGTAAATTATGAACAATTTAATGTGCAATAAGAATTTTAAATTTCGCATTTTAAAGTGGTGCTTGCACAAGTTTTTTAAGAATCAAAATGATCAATGAAAATGTCTAAGTTTTAAACACCATTAAATTAAATATTAAATAACAAATTAATCAAAATTTGAATCCTATTATAGAATTGGCATTTTTAACGGCCAAAAAAGTGCACAAGGTCAGCTAGTGACTTATAATTTAAGACCGGATTTTGCATAAAATTCATGTTGTTATTTTCAACATCATATATATTATGCAGTAAATGAATGTCCACAAATCCTTATTTGATTGATTAAATATCAAAATTTTATAGTGTATATTTTTGCATATTTTAACAAAAAACTAAACAAATAAACACCTAACAATTCAAAAAGGTGTAGAGCAAAAAAAAAACAGATTATAGGTAACTTTATATAGTATTAATATCAAATATTTTACATCTCAAAGAATATTTGGATGTTAAAAATAGGTTAGGTTATTGTATTACATATTTGTTATATTATACATCTTACTTTTTGTTTATGAAAATTTTAATAAAAAAAAAAAATAATTATAATTATGATAAATTTTTTATAGTGAACAAATAGTACAAACATTAATTGATAATATTTAAAATATTCAATTAAATAATGATAAAAAAGATATGACTATGGTGCTTTTTTTATTTCTTTTTACGATAAATATTTGGGCATTATATAAATACCTATATACCGACAAGTGATTAGTTTTCACATTTTATTAGAAAACTGAATAATATAGCAACCGATTTTGAAAATAAATGTATTTTTTTTTTAAAGAAACACAATAAAAAAAATAAAAAATAGGCCCAAGGTATTCAAATTTAATATAAAATATACAATGTAACAGTATTTTAGTTATAGATAATAATTAAATTTTGTCATACACTTTAAAATACAATATTCTTAATTATAATTAATTCATGTAATTATTACTAACATAGTAGATACCTACAGAAATTTACAAAATTTCAAACTGAATTCTTTTAATTTTACACATTGCATGTTGATAGTAATTTTATAGTAATTAAAGTCTACAAATAATTATAATAACAATTTACTCTTGAATTAATTTGTTTTTTTTTTTGTTTTTTAGGTTATTGTTTTGAACAAAGATATTTAATCATAAAGAATATAAACTATGATGTAAGTAAAATACTCAATATCTATTTAATACTTATTAAATTACTGTAGAACTCCGATTATCCGAACGCCAATCAACCGGACGAATAGTCGGCTTTTTTTTGTTCTAAAATACGTCATATATTATAATTACCTATAGCTTATTTGGTTTCAGTTAAATATTTTAATAAAATTATTTGTTTATGGTTACAAATTTTAAATTACATTACATACATATCAATAATAAATACATACAGTGCCGTGTCAAGTAATTCAGCGCTCCGAGGCAAAATTTAATTTTGGGCCATAGGAAGCATATTAATCGCAAATAAAGGCGCCCCCTTACTTTTACAAAATTAAGGCGCCCATGGGGGGGCAATTGCCCTCTTTGCCCCCCCCCCCCTTAACACGGCTCTAAATACATAAGTACATTTAATATTATATTCATACAATTACCTATATAACTTTTGATATGTCATATTATGTCAATTAACCGGATATTTGCTTATCCAGACCACCCTTGACATTAATTAGTCCGGATAATCGGAGTTCTACTGTAATTTTTATTTATAATAGACATCACATTTCTAAAATTTTTATACAATACTACCTACAATATTGATTTCAGAACTGTCAGTTTAGTTATTAATAATTTTATATATTTTTATTTGAATCTTTTCTAGTCAAATACACAGCACATTATACTTTTGTTAATGCTTATAGTATACTATTACAATATCATTAATTAAAATATTAAATTTTTTAAATTTTTTTATTCATGTTAATTAGGTACTTTAAAGTTAGGTATAATAAATAACAATTATGTTAGTAAAAGTGTTACCTGAAATAAAAGAACTAAAAGTTGTTATTTATTTCATTACTTGTTTGTTATTAAAATACTTTTCTCTACTTAGGATCTAAGGTATTGGTCATTATATAAATCATATGCACTTTTAACACAACTTTAATAATATTTTATTTATTTATTTGATGTGTACATTATATTTTCATTATTACTTATTATTGTCAGTTTAAATATAGGTATATGTATGTATTTCAGTTGGTATATGAATGTCGTCATTATCTTAATGACATACAATATGATGGTAGACTGCGCTCCAAGAACCCCTGAAATTATAGAATGGAACGTCGAAAACCGCTTTTGTGGCTCATCCATTCCTATTGTTATGGGACTAATTTGCAAACTCCCAGAGTCTATTCCTGTACAAGTTGAAAGTAAGTCCATCGTACAGCAGTATGATTAACCATTGCATCTTTGTTTGAGTTTTATTATTTGTATTGGATCTTTTGAAAATTAATTTGAAATAGTTCTACAGATATGAAGCTATTACCTATTTTACATGATATCGCTTATTGGTGATCTCAGGATTATATAACAATTTTAATATTAGCACACTCTGCCATTGTGTACTGATTGAATTCATCACTTTGATTGCCTGATATATTATATTATTAATATATTGGCAATGTTTTGGCTTGCCAATCAGTTTGTCCCGACAATTTATCGGAGTCGAGAGAAATGAACATTTAACACTGTGTTATTTAATTATCAAAACACAGAATGATATTATATTGTGAATTATATTCGGTATCGTCATTATTTTCATTTTTCATTTTCAATTGTTATTTTATACTAATAATATGTTATCTAACTGAGTAAATCCAATATCGACCATGGTTCTGGCGCCCAAGTTTATAGGACAGCCGCTCACCAAGGGTAGAAGCAACAAGGTACATCAGTCCAATGTTTGTTTATATGAACTGTTTGGGCAACTATACCCTTTCAGTAATGATTTTTTTAACGAAAAAAGGTCATATTGTCCCGGTCTGGGCAAATCCAAAATCTATCAACCATGAAATCAGTAAAACTTCTATTTAACAAAGTCTTATGAGGAAAAAAAAAATTGTATTATAGAGGAATTCATTAAATAGAATTAACACATAATTAACAATGAAGTCATGGTTCTCAAAAGTAATTTGTTAAATGGAAGTTTCACTGTAAAATATTTAAAGCATAATAATGGTTGACAATTTAATGACAAAATACCTATATAAAAGGGAAAATGTAAATTAATTTTCTTATGTACTAGAACAATTTTTTCAAACGCATAAATATTGAAAGAACATTCCAAAAAGAAAACTGATGTGGGTAGGTGACTTGTATAAAATCTAAATCTAATTTTCCTTATTTAAAATGCTATTGTTATCATATTAATAAAAATAATATTAAATCCAGTATATTATATGCAATAATTTGTTGTTAATTTCAGATACTACCATTAATCAAAGAAGTCGAGTAAGGCGTGGTATTGTCGACGACTGCTGTAAGAGTCCTTGTACTCTAATTTACATGCAATCATATTGTCACGAAGAACTAGTAAGGTAATCCATCTTAATTTTAGTGCATTTATTTTGTAGAGTTAAAAATTATTTTTAAAGACACAAATAATTTTGAGAGATTCTCATTGTTTGATCAGTAAAATATAATATAATTTAATATCAAAGCTTTTTAATTTTAAAATAATAATAACTGGAGTCATTTTAAAAAACGTTTAAACATTCATCAGCATTAGAGCATTTTTTAGTTGTTTAAATACAAATAATTATTGGCCCAGTTGAATTTAAAGTTGTTGAGTTCATTATTTTTATATATTTTATTTTAGTTCATATAATCATTATTTATTTTTTTTTAAAACATTATGTGACACACTAAATAAATTCAAGTAGAGGATAATTAGTTTACAATTTACAATATTTAACTTAATATAAACATTCGTGTCAATACAATTCACATTTTAATTGTTTTACAATTATGTTTAATTGATTTAGAGTTGTATCATAGACACCACCAAAAGGTTACACAATAATATTTTAATATTTTATGAATTTATTAAATATACTTATTTTTATGATTTATAGAATTAGCACAGATCAACCAATTATCAGGTATCATAGAAGTCAAAACACAGCAATAATAAAAAATCCAAAAGAAACAACTTCAACAACAGTAGAAGGTACTAATAACTAAAAAAACTACAAAGACTCCAAGGTTTAAGATCCCTTGTTGACAAAAGTACTGTACCAATGTATCATTAATGGTTTACTTTATTTAAATAAATTATTTTAACAAAAAATACATACATTTTTGAAACATTTTACTTCTATATTTTTCAAAAATAAATATATTTTGAATATTTTAAGTTTTTTTTTGTTATAATAGTATTGAGTTTTTACTTATAGATAATCTACAAAGGTAATTTTCTATAATATATTTTAATTTCAAATAGTAAAAATTAATTTAAGAAAGAAATTTGATAAATGATAGAATACTATTTGTTATTATTTTTTGAGATTTTTTTAACGTTTTAGCAAATTGAAAATGAAAAAGTAGATCAGCATTGCGGTGGAGGAAGTTTGTCGATAAAAAAATGTTGGATGTCCAAAAGAACTTGAAAATTTAATACAAGATTCCTTATGAGTTGTTCTTATTGTAATTAAAAAAAATCGTTAATCACAATTTCTTTTTATAAGCATTTATAGTTCAAATTTTTACGAAATATGTCAAAATCACAAAAATTTGCAAGTAATTATGTAGTTGAAAAATCATAAATTTTTTTATGTTTGTATCTTAGGTTAAAAAATTTAACACTAAGTTTTTTATCAGTTTTCCTTCAAGTAGAGAAAACTCGAAGCATCATTAGGAATAGAAAAAATTTTAAGTGCGTTTGAATTTTAAATTTTAACGAAATAGCGTAACGATAACGATTTATCTTCATACGATTTTAAATATTTATTATTATTCAAAAAGTATAAGTCGTAAAATTTCATCAGTTATTTAGATTGGCATTTTCTTTACATGATTTTTTATTTTTAAAATATTTTGCAAATTTTAATGCTATTTTTAGGCATTTGAAATATTCGTTTTTGTTTAGTTTTTTTTTTTTTATAAGTATCAATTAAATTTTTTTGGGCGAATGGAAATACTTGAAATTTTAATACAAAGTTCCTCATAAGTTAGTCTTATAGTGATTTAAAAATTATAAGTGCATAGGCACAATTTTTTTTATTAGCGTTTGAAGTTCAAATATTGACATAAAATTCGTCAAAATCATGAATATTTGCAATTTTTTTCGTAGGTATAATTCATAAAATTGTTTGTATAAGTAATCTATAGCCAAACATTGTGAAAACTGCTATTTATCATTGATTAATGATGTAGATATCAATGTACAAAACTTGGATCCCGAGGATAATCTTATTAAATCAAGAAGTAAGGGATTTTTATAATCCCTTCAAATAGTTTAAAAGAAATTATATTTAAGTTAGAAGTAAAAATAACTAAAGTTATTAAAAAAAAATGTATGAAACAACACATATTAATAGAAGGTATGTTTGTAATATTGTATTTAAATTAAAAAACTTCATATAGGTAGGTACATTTTTAACTATTCATTTTTCTAACATAATTTGTAGTTATTGAAAAAATAAATAAACAAAAAATGTTGACAAAGGTTGATTGCTCCATTCACAGTTAAATATTGACTAAGTATATAATCACATATTATGTTAAAACAAGGATGATATTTGCTTGCAAAAGAAAAAGCGATCAAGTTTCTAAAAAAAAGAGAACACAAAAAAAACTTAATTTTTTTTTTTAGAATTGTGTACGCGTACTAGAAAATAATAATACCTACTCTATCAGATTACTATTAAAATTAGGGCTAGAATGAAATTTTCAAGTAGAAAAATTCGATAAGTATTGATATGGGACCTTTTCCGTTTATTCACTACCAATGACTACACATGCGTGTTTCGGCACTCGTCGCTACGCTCCTCGGCGCCGTCGCTACGCTCCGCACAAATCGAAAATATCCCTCGACTTGCTATGCAACGCCACCTCAAGTAAGTCACAGGATAATCACTGCCCATATACTACGACATAACTTACCCTGTGACCTACTTGAGGTGGCGTTGCATAGCAAGTCGAGAGATATTTTCGATTTGTGCGGAGCGTAGCGACGGCGCCGAGGAGCGTAGCGACGAGTGCCGAAACACGCATATAGTTATTGGTAGTAACTATATACACATAAAGCACACTTCATACCCCCAGAATCTAAATAATATGTTTATGGATTAATGTTAGTGAATGAACAGAAAAATCAAAAAAAATAGTGGTAGTGAACTAACGGAAAAGGTCCTCGATATGAAATAATTACCTTCTGACTTGTATCTATAGCAAATTTAATTTAATATGGATTATTATGGATCCGGTACTCCGATAGGTAATATATCCCTTGCTTGTACTTAGAACGTGAAATTTCTTAAACGCTATAATATATGTATATAAATTATAATATAGGTAGCCAACTACAAAAAAATAACATTTTAATTTATAGCCTTATAGTTTTAATAACTGTTTTAAGGCATTTTGTATTTAACAGTACGAAAATATCGGCCGTCATAGGACAGGAAGTGCGCTCTGGTGTCTATAGTAGCAGCTGTGTTAAGAATTTAAATCAATAATATGTACGCATAGGGCGGGTCCTAGAGTGACAACGCCATCTTATCAATATTCCCTGACTGTAGCGTATAGCAACGGCGGCGAATGATACCGTACCGGTCGTTCCAGCGTTTCGTAGATATCAGCGCACGCCATACGGCAAACGGCTAATACTAATAGTGTTTTTCTACATTTCTGGTGGCTACCGTACAGACATGCGATACGACAACGAGTTTATGACAAACGACACCGTGACCTACGACAAACGACACCGTTTTTACTATTAGTTAATTTACAATTTTACTAAGACTATTTTAGTTACTCGTTACAGCACGTTTTACGCGGTGTATCGCAGACATGGCAAATCAACATTTTTACACCGTCACAGCTCAGAAGGCCACAGCGGTCGTCACGAGCATTGTGGGTATGTAATTTATTGAAATAGGCATACAATTTAATCCTACACCTAAGTACCAAAAGTATCTGTTTGCTACAGCGTCCGACGTCCTTAACAATTTTGTGTCGATCCATTTTATTGTGTCTTGCAGGACGAGCAAAAACTTAAATGCTTGACCGTGTTTATGAAAGCTACCTACTTTAATATCAATTAACAATTTGGTATTTTGGTCATTTTCTACTTTGTCGAGTATCTAGTTTTATGAAAATATAAATTATTTCTCAATGTATTAGATAACAGCTACTCATCTATTTTATTGAATTACAAATAACAAATTTTTAACTTGACTTTATCTGCATAATTAGCTCCTCTTAGGTACAATATTTAGGTATTTACTTGAAAATAACTTTATTGAAGTACTAGCTCAAACAATTGTCTTTTGATTAAGATTTGTTATTATACATGTATTTGGAATAAGTAATTGAGTTTTTTTGTAGCTCTTAAATATTGCTTCATTTTTTATTTTTACTTTTAGCAAATTTTACATCTCCGACTGATCGTAATCTACTTGTTGCAAGATTTAATCGTATAGATATATCCTTAATCACTGAACAAGGTTTGCAGCCAATTAAAGAAGTATCATTATATGGGAAAATTGAAGTAATGAAAGTTTTCCGTCCTAAGGTATGACATAAACTCTATGACAAAATAATATTAAGCCATGATTATACCTATAAAATTGTAAATGATTGTTTTTTTTCTAGGATAAAGATAAAGATTTGTTATTTGTATTAACTGCTCAATACAACACTATGATTTTAGAATGTGTTCTAAAAGAAAATGGTGATATTGAAATTGTTACAAGAGCTCATGGTGTTATATCCGATAAAATTGGTAAAATATCTGAGATTGGTACTGTGGCTATCATTGATCCAAGTGCAAGGGTAATTGGTCTAAAATTATGTGATGGATTATTTAAAATCATACCATTAGATAAAGAAGGTGAACTGAAGGCTTATTGTTTAAGGTAAAATATGTTGAGTATTTTGTATATTAATGACTAAAATTAGAATGACTAGTTTTTATTAAAATAATTATAACTATTAATTTAATTGTATTTTAAATTTTGACTTTAATATTCTTTAAACAAACTATGATTTATAGAATTATATATATGTTTTAACATTGTTCTAAAACAAATTATTTAAAAATTCTTAATATTTTTTCTCTAAAGCACAATAAAATAATTATCTAATAATACAATATCAAATGTATTTTAAGAGGACGTTTCATCCACTTGCGTTGTTTCCATCTTAATTATGTATAACATAGATATATTTTCGGAAATGAGACTGTTGAGCTGATGAACAAGAAAAAGATAATATTTTATAACTTATAGTCAATTATTTAGATATAAAATAATATAGGTTAAAAAATAAATATAAATAAGTAAAAAAAAAAAAATGCATAATAATATAATAATATTCACAATCAATACCATTTTTACTGCTCGTCGCACTGTTATACACTTCACACATTTGTGTTATAACTTATAGTGTAGAATGAAACTTTCGACAAACTGCTAATGGTACGAATAACAAATTATATAGCACGATAATTTATTGTCGATATTAATTTTGTCATAGTTAGTAGTAATAGTAACCATTTAACATGTCCAGAACTAAACCAGTAGATAAAAAATACTATAGTAACAATGTTTTAAAAATAAAATATAAAATATATAAAAAATTTTCCCCAATTTTTAAAAAAAATGCATTTTTATAGTGAATTTGTTGAGTTTTTTTTTACTAAAAATAATTTTCATTACCTATAACATGTATTTTGTTATTATCGCTGAAAAGTCTTAGACCCCAAATTTTCACTTTAGAAAAATAAGATTTTGGATTGTATAATATTTTTTATTTTTTCTATTATATTACTACAAAAAACATTTATTCAAATTTGAAAAGCATAAAAGTAAAGATAAAAACTTTTTCATACTTGTGATATTTAAAAATTAAAAACGATGTTGCACAATCAATGTTTTTCTTTTTATTGTGTGAAAATTGGGTTGTGTAACTACTTGGAGTACAGCCAGTGGTTCTTGCTCGAGTGCAATGGTTTTTAGTATGTTGTACGTTTATAAGACAGAAACAACATGTGGATTAAGTGTTTTCTTAACTACTGGCACAGCTAGACACTTTTTCTTGGGCAGGTCGGATATTTTGATGTAAGGATTATCAATGAATATTTTTATTAAATAAAAAAGTAACAGAATATTGTATATTATACAATTATCATAGGTATATTAAGTACATGCATTTATTTTAAATTTTAAAACTAATTTTACCTACCTATAGTAGTCATATAGACTACACATTCAATACAATATAAAACATTTATTTTTGAAGAAAAGTGGATAGGCTTAGCCCTGCCTACTGGCTACGCTACTGTTTTTAACTATAAATTGATTAGTTATCTTTTATTATATTTACATTTTTATTAATTGTGTATGTCTTGATTTTATTCTAGTATGAAAGAAGTCGAAATAGAAGATATTGATTTTTTGTACGGTTGTGATAATCCAACTATTATTATTTTATATCAAGATACTATGGGTCGCCACATAAAAGCTAAAGAATTATCTATAAAAGATAAAAAATTTGTAAAGGTGCTTCATATTATTGTCCTTCTTAAAATTATCTTTTTTATTTGTTAATTAATTAATTAATTTTTTTTATTATTATTACCAGACTCTTTGGAAACTAGAAAAAATTGAAATAGAAGCTTCAATAGTTATTCCTGTTCCTGAGCCTCTCTGTGGTGCCATTATTATTGGTCGAGAATCAGTTATGTTTTACAATGATATCTTTTTATTTTCAATACCTCAACCTGCCATAAAAGTAAGATATAATTTGTTTATTTAAGAATAACATTTATAGCTATTTATATGTATATTTATAGCGAAGTACAATAGTATGTTATGCTAGAATTGATTCAGAAGGTACAAGGTATTTACTTGGAGATATGGCTGGTCATTTATTTATGTTATTTCTGAATTGTAAAAAAAATCCAAATGGTGAATTTGAACACATAGATCCAGTAGTTGAGTTATTGGGTAAGTCGTTTAATAATTTATAATTCTATTTATATAATTATAACCTTTAAATTTAAACCGCTTTTGCAGGAGAGATCAGCATACCTGAAGCCCTTACATATTTAGATAACAAAATAATATATGTTGCATCTCGGTTGGGCGATTCTCAACTTATAAAACTTAATAAAAAGGCTGATCAATTTGGTTCACACATCACTGTTTTAGATACTTTTATGAATTTAGGACCTATTGTTGATATGTGTGTTGTAGATTTAGAAAGACAAGGCCAAGGACAAGTTGTTACTTGCTCAGGTATGCATTAAATCTTATATAAAATAATTTTTTTTAATTTTCTCACTTTTTCTTATTTAAGGAGCTTATAAAGAAGGATCTCTTAGAATAATACGCAATGGAATAGGAATTGAAGAGGTGGCCACAATTGATTTAGTTGGTATTAAAGGAATGTGGCCCCTACGCATTAATACTGATAGTCTTTTAGATGATACATTAGTTTTATCTTTTGTGGGGCATAGCAGACTGTTAGCATACAATGGAGAAGAAGTAGAAGAAATAGATTTACAAGGTTTTCAATCTGAATTACAAACCTTTTATTGTGGTAATACTTCGAAGAATAAAATGGTCCAAATAACATCTACTAGTGTTAGATTGATTTGTCTGGAAAACAAATGTTTAGTAAGTGAATGGAATGCACCTGATGGTAAAAGTATCAATATAGTATCATGTAATGGCCATCAAGCTGTTTGTGCTATAGGTAATAGCCTATATTATTTTGAAATTGGATCAAATAAAGTTTCACAAAATGGGTATGAATTATTTATAATATATCTTATTGTTGTAAATAATATTTATTACTTAATTTTTTTAATTTTTAGTGTATTTTTTTCTTTAATTTTACTTAAAGGTTTATTAAATTAGAACATGAAGTATCTTGTCTTGATGTTTGTTCATTTAAAAATCAATTTTCTAAAACTATAAGTTTGGTTGCTGTTGGTTTATGGATGGACATATCTATAAAAGTACTTCAACTTCCTAACTTTAAAGAACTTGTTCGAGAACCTTTGGGTGAAGGTAAACTTAATACGATATATAATAATTTTTTTTAACAATATTTTATTTCATAGAAATCATCATACCTCGATCAATATTAATGGTAACATTTGAAAATATTGATTATTTATTATGTGCGTTAGGAGATGGAAGCTTATGTTATTTTCATTTAAACCCTGAAAATGGGGTATTAAGTGATAAGCGTAAGGTTAGTATAAATATTTTTGATTAATTAATAAATGAACTTTTAAGCATTTATTTAAGGAAAATAAATATTTTTTATTCTAGGTCAATCTTGGTACCCTACCCATTTTAATCAGAAAATTCCAATTACTTAATACTACAAGTGTATTTACATGTTCAGATCACCCAACTATAATTTATTCATCAAATAATAAATTGATTTTCTCAAATGTTAATCTGCGCAAAGTTAACTACATGTGTTCACTTAATACTAAAAGTTATCCAAATAGGTAAATTAACTGAAAAAAAAAATATTTATGTAAAATTATTTTATTTTATTTCAATTTAAAGTTTGGCTATTGCAACTGACACTTCTATTATTATTGGTACTATTGATGAGATGCAAAAACTTCATGTTCGTACCATTCCTCTCGGAGAAGCACCTAGACGAATTGCACACCAAGAGTCAAGCAAAGTATGATTAACAAACAAATAACATAATATTACACATTTAATTTATTTAATTTTTAAATTATATTAGTCATTTGGTATAATAACAATGAGAATAGATGTTCATGAAGGAATAAATTTAGTCCCTGCAAGATCTAGTGCTAGTACCAGTGCTAAGAATACTTCTGGTGCAATTAACAGTCGTTTACCAAATAGTGCATCTGTATCTAATAGTAATCAGGGACCATCAAGTCTTGGAGGTAGTGAATATGGTCTTGAAGTTGAAATTCATAATATGCTTGTACTAGATCAAAACACTTATGAGGGTAAGTTTATTTATTTAAATTATTAAACTACTAAAAAACAAGATATTAATAATTAATAATTTTTAAATGAAAATTAAGTATTGCATGCACATCAGTTAAATTCAAATGAATGTGCACTAAGTATCATATCAGCAAAATTGGGCGATGATCCAACTACTTATTATATATTGGGAACTGCTGCTGTAAACCCTGAAGACCAAGATCCTAAATTGGGACGCATACTTATATTTAATTGGGATGATTCTTCATCAAAACTTACACAAATAAGTGAGAAAGAAGTAAAAGGTGCATGTTATGCTATGGCTGAATTTAATGGAAAACTTTTAGCTGCAGTTAATTGTACGGTACGTTTTTTTATTAACTATTATTATACATTAGTCAAAATTTGACCACAAAAAATGTTTTGATTGTAAAATCAATCTATATTATTATTATTTACAAATATTTTAATTTTTGAATATATGCTATACACATTTGAATAACAAATTTAAATTAATAATTAAAAATTTATGTATTGTATAAATTGATGGTTAGGTTACTGATTTTTTTATGTTGTATTTATCGACTGGCTTGTACATTTCTTTTATTTTAATTTTATCTATTGAACAGATGATACTAATATATTCCTGTTTTCATATTTTACTTCCTTCAAAACACAGAACAATCAATTCATCATGTTTATACTAATCTAATCTACATTGTTTTTCTATGATATACGGTAGCTGCAACTTACTGAACTTATGCTGATAGACTAATTCTCTTATTGAACTCAAATAGGGTAATGTTGATTTACATATATTCATAGAAAAGAAGTATTGTCTATTAGAGTCTGCTGATTAGATTTTATTTATTTATTCAGCCAAACCGATTTCAATTAAATAATTATAATAAAATACATTAATAATACCTGATACATATACCAACTGAGCTATAAGCTCGTATCAGGTATACGGAATTCAATGATATTATAATTCATTTAAAGTAAAATACTTATACAAATAAAATATGCAAATACCTAAAATTCCGTGTCTTGATTATGGGCAGTAAAAAAACTTTTTAAATTAAATTAAGTAATAGAGGTAATAATAAATATTGAATAATATTTAAAAAATCACTAATTTTATTGTGTAAATAAATTTATAAATAAGTAAATGCATTTAATGTTTCAAACTTAGTAATCGATTAATTATTATATTAGTTATTTTTTTATCAATTGACATATTTCTTATATGTAGATTGTAGGGTTTTGGATAATATATAATAACTAATAAGTAACAAACGACTATCTGTAAAATTTAGATTAAATGCTTTATGTAAATTCACTGATTTATCTAATTATTCTTTTTTTTCATAGCTTCGATTATTTGAATGGACTGCTCAAAAAGAATTAAGACTTGAGTGCAGTCACTTCAATAATATTGTAGCACTATTTGTGAAAACTAAAGGAGACTTTATTATTTGCGGTGATTTAATGAGATCATTAACATTGTTACAATACAAAACTATGGACGGCAGTTTCGATGAAGTAAGTTGTTCAAATTTATGATAAAAAAATAATCATAATATGATATTATAAACATTTTTTGTGTAGACAGCTAGAGATTACAATCCAAAATGGTCAACAGCCATAGAAATTATTGCCGATGATGTATTCTTAGGTGCAGAAAATGATAAAAACTTATTTATTATACATAAAGACAGGTGATTTATTGTTTCTATTACATATTTTAATAATTTACTGTTAAAAAAATTGAATTAATATCTTATTTTATTGATTTAGCACATTGGCAAGTGATGAAGACCGACATCAACTGCAAGAAATTGGTCAATTCCACTTGGGTGATCAAGTAAATGTGTTCAGGCATGGATCATTAGTAATGCAGCATTTCACTGATACTTATGTATCACTTCAAGGAGGTATTCTTTATGGCACTTGCAGTGGAGCTCTAGGTAATGTGAAAATATTTTAAATAAACATGATTTTTTTTTTTATCTATTAATAATAATATTTAAATTATTTTATTAGGGTTGGTTACACAGTTGACTCCCAAAATGTATGACTTTCTGTCAGATTTAGAAGGAAGTTTAGCAACAGTAGTTAAAGGAGTAGGAAAAATTAAACATCGACTTTGGCGAAGCTATCATACTGAATTAAGGAATGAGCCTGCTCAATCATTTGTGGATGGAGATTTGATTGAAAGCTTTTTAAATTTATCAACAAATAATAAGTTAGAAGTTGTTAATGCACTTCAGGTATTATAATATAAGTTATTAGTTAGTGCTTTATACACATAGTATAATTGTTATTTCCTTGAAAAAATAATTATATTTTTAATTAATTTTATTTTATAGCAATATTTTGTCTTAGTATGAGCATTTATCAACAACTATTCATTAATTTTTTAAACTTTTCAAAAATTGATGATAGTTTGCAGCCATAGCCAATCACAGAATACCATAAATGCAATAATAATTGTAATCCAAGCTTTTATTTTAGAAAGTTTATATTGTATTTAGATAATTTTATACAATATATATATTATACTGTATATTTTATCTACGATTCACTAGATAATGTTCTTAAAACAAAAAAATATTTAAAATTTAAGACTTTTATGTAAACCATACAGTAAAATTGATATAACTTCTAATTTTTTCTCTGATCAATGTGTGCTTCAATATCAAAATACTTTATTTTAGTTTATCTGTTGTTTAGTAATTACATTTGGTTTTTTTTTTATATTATTTATAATTATAGTTTATGGCTAATAATATAGATAAAATAGTTAGATTTAGAAATGTGGTCTCTACTAGTGAAGTTAGACAAATTAATGCATTTTTATTTTCAAATATTTTATTAAATTAAATATGTTCAAATTTGTTTTTTTCAAAAGATATGTGTATTGTTTACTAAATTGAAACTATGTAAATTTCAAAGTAAAAAATTAAGAATACATATTTATTTTTAACAATAAGATTTATAGGATTCACATTTTTTCATTATAATATAATTGATGTGTTGATCGAACTAATGTTATACATTTTTATATTTCAGGGATCCTACGATCACGATTTCATGAAAATTCCAGAAAAGACAAAGTTAACTTTGGATGATGTCAATAAACTGGTAGAAGATTTAACCAGAATATATTAATTGATAATTAATTTGTATGTTTTTTACAAAATATTTTATATTAAACCACATTTTATGTACAAATCATATATTATATATATAACTAGCTGACCCCGTGCACTTCGTTGCCCGGTTAAAAATGCAAATTCTATATAATATGATTCGAATTTTGATTAATTTGTTATTTACTATTCGGTTTAACGGTGTTCAAAACTTAGACATTTTCATTGACTGTTTTGATTCTCAAAAATCTTGTGAAAGCACCACTTTAATATGTGAATTTTGTAAAATGCTTTCTTATTACACACTAAATTTGTGATACGATTTTACGAAAAATTGTAAGCATCGATCTATCATTGTTCAGGCTCTACGTTTATCAGTCAGTGAGTTACTCAAGTCATAATATTATAGTCATTCTGCTTACCGTTGCCGTGAGACTCTCTTATGATAATGAGAGCAGTATATTATCATGTAGGCAATCCACACGTGGTGGATTGCGGACGCCGCGAGATGTGTATAAGAAGTTTATAATTTCTAACACTTAAGTTTCAAAGTTATATCATTTTTTTTTTTTACTACAGTGGGTAAAATACAATAATGTGCCATCTCGTGGTTTTTGTATTGTTGCCTGTTGGTAAAACAATAAAACTTAGTATAACTTGTTATGTTAGTCTATTGCTGTGAATTTGAAATTTACTGTGGACATTGACTTATTTCGCTAATTCTTTTTTTTGTTGATATGGTTTTAATATTTATCATATTTATCAAACCTGATAACTTTTTCAAATTTTTCGTCCGTAAGAACCTTCTCCGCAATGAGCTTTTCAATTTAAAAAAAAAATCAAAACGATCGGTTCAGTAGTTTCCGAGAACATATCACTCAAAGGTTTTCATTTTCACATTTATATATTAGATTATAAGTAGGGCCCGGAACTTGATGATCTAAAAATATATAAAAAAATGCATAAAATGACATAAAAATGTTAAAAAATGATATTAAAAATGTATATTTTACTGTAAACATTGATAAATAGGTAAGTATTGTTTTGATACAAAAATTAAAATATTAAAATTATTATATTATATTATTATTCTAACTAAATAAAACTATATATTAAAAAATACTACTTTTCGTAAAACTTCTTTTTTTGACGAATTTCTTGTTTTAAACTACTCTGTAACAAAAAAAAAAAACATTTTAATTTAATAAAAGTGAACATTTTTACGTAGATAATAATTGTGTATAGATTTGTTTTTACCTTCAAATTTGTTACACTGTACAATCAAAGTCTCTTAATATTTTCAAACAAAAATGAACGGCGATTATTCGATAGCAGTGTTTTATAGATCGAAAAACTTCTCTCTACCTCAACAGATGTGATATGGGCGTATTTAAAATACGTGATATCGTTGATATTCATATAATCTGGTAAACCATTTAAATCATTATCTTCTCCGTCTAATATCTTTGAAATTATTTGCATTGTATTGTAACCCGTATTTTTTTCGAAAACTGCATTAAATTTATTTTGAATTTGACGACCAATATTATTTGGAGCTTGTTGGATATTAATTTTTTCAGCTTCTATAATTTTTATAGAATCTGCTAAACTAATTTTAGATGACTCAAGTTTAGCTATTGAATCTGGTAAAGTTCCGAAATTTGATTTTATGTATATTAAATTTGACTGTAACTCTGAATCGGATAGTAAATCTAACACGTTTTCAATTGATACTGCGTCGTTTTTATCGAATTTTGTTACGACATTTTTTATGATATCAAAATGTTCGCAATAATAAAACGCTGCATTTAGCCATGTTCCCCATCTAGTAAGTACTGGTTGTGGTGGTAATGGTATAGTAGGCGCAATTTCTTTAAAAGTATTTACTCTTGAAGGCGCCTTTAAAAATATTTTTTTCCCATTCGAAATTAGTTGATCAACTTTAGGGAAATATTTCCTAATTTCCTCTGCTACTCTATGTAATGAATGTGCCACACATGTTATATGCAACATTTTAGAATAAAATACTTGAATACATTTACCCGCTTTCACCATGTATGGTGCGGCGTCACTTAAAAAAATCAATACGTTGTCATGTTTTATTCCATTCGGCCAAATAATATGAAGTGCTCTATCAAAAAGTTTAGAAATAGTGCTATGGTTAACTTTTTTTAGAACATCAGTATAAATAAGAAATTGTTTTCCTGGATGATTTGTTTCCAATGTCCCTATGACAACATTTGCAACATAACGCCCTTCTGCGTCTGTAGATTCGTCAATAGACACCCAAATGTTTTTATTCTCTACATATGTTCTAATTTTTTGAATAGTTACTTCATAGCATTCATGGACGTAACCTTTTCTTAGGGTTGATTCATCAGGAATAATTCTATTTGTGTATTTTCCCAAAAAATGTTTAAATGCATCATTTTGTAATTTTTGTAGAGGAATATTCGCAGATATTAAAGCATGGCATAAATCGTAGTAAAAAGATGACTTTTTAGATGGGTCAGTAATCAAAGTATGAATTTTTCTTGAATTTTGTTCTTCATTTGTATTTTTTTTTCAGTCCATTAATATGTTTAATGCGAGACACGTGTTGTTCAACAGTAAATTTTCTGTCTGCAGCAACCTTGACTTCACAAATTTTACAAAACAAGACCGTCCCGTCAGTGGAAAAAATATCTTTACCAAATTCATCAATAAATGCTAGTAAACGCGATCTATTTGATGATTTAATTTTAGGCATTTTTAATTTACGTTTAAAATTGATAAAAATTACACAACACAGCACTTTAGCACTTAGCACTTTATAATCGTACAGTAGACACTATCGAACTAACAATGCAGTCGAACTCAAATTAAATTGAAAACGAAGACATGCAATTTTATCAAACACGGGTTTATGTCGATTGCGATAACCGATATTACCGATATTAAGTACATGGGTGTCCCGGGCCTAAAATAGTATCTGCCTACAGTTTATTAAATAATCGTAAATCGAGACAACAACAAAAAAAAAAGATAATGAACGTCGATAATCGACAAGCTAATGGAAACTGCATGTGTTACATTAAAATGTAACTTTCAACAAGAAAAATGCAAATATATATAAAAAAAAAGTACAGAAATGAATAAAATGCACCAAAAATACTAAAAAATGACAGTAAAGCATAAAATTCCCTAAAAATGCAAAAAATGCAAAATAAAATTTTTACCATTAAATTCTATACTTCATGAATCAAATTTTTGTATAGACGAGCATTAAATGTGAGCATTAGAAAAAAAGATGCAAATGCATCAAGTTCCGGGCCCTAATTATAAGGTATTATACCTACCTTTGATCTAGTTCAGGGGTCTCCAACCTTTTTTTACGGTGGGCCAAATTTGGTATACGCTTTGGCATCGCGGGCCAAAATTTTTAGAAATATATTGTCTAAAAAAAAAAAAAAATTGTTGTCTATCTAGGAATAGATAGGTTATGAAATTGAGATATAAATAAGAATAGATAGCGGCCGGGAGGAAGTATTGCGAAAGCAGTCCCCTTCCAGTCGTCAATTCCAACAGAAAAAAAAAAAATAAGAATAGATAAGATTTATTTAAAAAATGTATGTTTATTTATATAATTTTTTATTTTATAATTCAAATTTGTTTTATATTTCAAAACAATCAAAACATTAATTAGCTTGGCGGGCCGTAGGTTGGAGACCCCTGATCTAGTTTATTCAATTTAAATAATATTACTAGAAAATAAATTTTGAATTCATATTAGTTTTTTCTTAAGTTAAAATTTTTTTACTAAATTTTATGACCCTAATTAATGTTATTTCTTGAAAAATAACAACTACCTATTAATAATATCTAACAAGTGTATACCATAATATTGAATTTTTATATGATTCTAATTTATAGTTTATAAAATTCAATATTTGTATTATTATTAAAACTAAAGTGTTATTATCTCTAAAATTGATAAAATTGAATAAATATGTTTTGAATGGCTACTGAATAAAATAAGTACACTCTTTTATATTTTAGATTCTGAACGGAGTGATGAATGTATTGATTTTACAATGATGTGTGTTTTTGTGTCTGTTTACAGCATAACTAGTCGAAATAATGCTTCAATTTCAAACTTGGTACTTCAAAATTTGGTACTGCACACAATTTTAGGCCCTGTATTTAATTATGTAAACATTTAAAGTTTAGATAAAAATGTTTTAATTGGCCAACTGGCAACTCTCAACTTCTTTTATAATTATTATAAGCCAAATGTATGGAAAATCTTGTTTTAAATTTTCAATTCTTAGCTATGTATACAAATTTTTAAATACAAAATAATTTGAAAATATTCATGATTTTGACGAATTTTGTCAATATTTGAACTTCAAACGCTAATAAAAAAATTGTGCATATGTATTCTTATAATTTTTGATTGACTAACTTGATACTAACTTATAAGGAGGTTTGCATTAAGTTTTAAAGTATTTTGACTGGGCCAAAACAATTTTATCGACATTTATAAAAAACAAATATGTACTAAAAACATAGAATACTTCAAAGTTTATGAACAGCTTTAAAATAAACTAAATATTTTGAAAATTAAACAATGTAAAGACTATGCCAATCTTAATTACTGGTGAAATTTTCAAGTATCTAGAACTTATACTTTTTGAATTATAACAAATATTTAAAATTGTTTGAGAATAAATCATTATTGTTAGTTGTTTCTCAATTTCGTAAAAACTTAAAATTTAGACGTGCATAACATTTTTTCCTATGCCATTATAGGAAAAAAAGTTTCCTTTATAGTTATTCGAAGGAAAACATATAGAGAACTTTGTGTTAAATTTTTTAACAGTAGATATAAATACTAAAAATTTTATGAATTTTCAACTAAAGACAGTGGCTGACTCCGGAGTATGGGCATGCTCATTTATCATAATGCATTATAATTTATAGTTCTATTTAATTTATAAATGATAAACAGTACAGAAATTTGTATTTATTTATAAATTAATAAAAATTAATGCAATTGTCATAATCTTGTACACGTAAATTATATAAACCATTGGCGAAGCCCAACACGTTGGACATGCCCTGGGTGGTTAGTTCCACGGCTGATGGTAGAGCTAGTCTCGGAATAAACAATATTTCACACCAATAACAATCTTTGTATAGCTTACACCCACAGCTTTCGCATGCTCTGTTAATAATTAATGTTACGATCGAAATAAACACAGACAAGTATAACAGATAATAGTGTCATCTGTTTAGATGAAATTTTTGTCAAACATTATGATGTTTTTAAATACCTACGTATAATATATTATTGATGACAAAATAATTTTTGAATTTATACTAATTATTTTTGTATTCTTAAGCATGCAGCGCTTGCTGAGCATGCCCGGAGAATTCGTCTCTAACTTCAGAATTACTTGCAAATATTCGTAAAAATGTTAACTTAAACGCTTATAAAAAAAATTGTGACTAACGATTTTTGATTTTTTTAACTACAATAATAAAAACATTTAAGAAACCTTGTATTCAATTGTCAAGGTTTTTGGGCATCCAACATTTTTTATAAATATTTTTAAAAATCGAAAATCTCAGTTGTCTATAATTATAAATAGGGCTGGGATTTTAATACCCTGAAAAATCTCAAAAAATGTCCTTAAAACAATGAAAAAATGACTTAAAAAATGCAATATAAAAATGCATTTATATTTATTATGGCTTAATAAAAAATTTTTAAAAAAAATTGTGTAATTTATATTTTGTTATTGTAAGTTGTTACTTGCTTTGTTTTGTTGTATTTTTGTTTTCTTAATCATTCGTTATAAAATAATAATAATAGTTTAATAATATACCTAACATGTTTTTGCTAGTACATAATATATTAGCCAATAGGTATATAATGGCAATAATTTAAGCAGAAAGTCCTAGCTATGATAAAATTGTTATCGACGATAATCGATTGTCGTGCTATATAATTTATAAATCGTACCGTCGCGCGTTGGTAGTTTGTTTAAAATATCTTGTAAATCGCAACAATTTTCATTCATTTTATGAAAAATTCTCTAATAACTATGAAAATGTCCTAAAAATGCATTTAAGGTTAATTTTGACAAAAATGCAAAAAAATGCAAAATACAAATTACTTTAATTTAATCAGCATCACCCAAAACACATTTTATATTTAAAAGATACATTTGCATCAATATCCCAGCCCTAATAATAAATAATTCAAAAAAGCCGAATATCTTGAAAATTTAACCGTGTATAAACATTTGGTAAAAATTTCGAGTATTTACGATGATTCGTTTTCGAGTTACAATAATATAGAAAACTACTGAAAACTTCTTACTTTCACTTTATATGCACCAAGGATATTTAATTTGGAACCGAAAATGGATGGCCTGAAGTTTTAAATTGAAGCATTATTTCGACAAGTTATGGTGTACACGTATACCAAAAAAAAAAAAAACACATCATTGTGTCACTCCGTTTAAAATCCAAAACATTTTTTGAATAATATTTTAGACACTAAAATATATTTCTGTAACATTATTATTGAATCGTGTTAACAATATTTTATTGTTATTTAGGTTGCCTAATGTCCTGACTCAAAGGCGCTCTTAATTTTATATTCTTATTTTTAATATAGTATACTTGTTAAGAGCTTTTCCTACTAAAAAAGTATTTTGATTTATTACTTATGTATACAATAAATATTAATTTCAAAATGTATAGTTTGGTGGTTTAAAATTCATAGATTATAAATTTATAAATATATACATTATTATGGACTAAAGAATTCAATAAAACTAATTATTTTGATTTTTTGATTTATAGGTATCAGTTATACGTTCATTTTCATATCTTAAGTACCTATGTGCTTGAAGATTTAAAATCCAGATTGACCTCAGTAAAAAAGAGCAATTAGAGAAAATTGAGCTCATATGAATAAATCAAAAATGATGGTAACCGGCGGATAGTTAATTATTATACCTACATAAGTACTTATTAAATGTAGTACTAGTCAAGTTATTAGCTAGTTACTAC
This sequence comes from Aphis gossypii, assembly GCF_020184175.1. NCBI lineage: Eukaryota > Metazoa > Arthropoda > Insecta > Hemiptera > Aphididae > Aphis > Aphis gossypii. The sequence goes on along the minus strand of NC_065533.1, from coordinate 16,293,847 downwards.
AAATTATTTTTGAATATTTTATCTATACATTTAAAGACATACAGTTATTTTTATATAAATATATATAAATGATATATATTTTTTTAATCACTTATAATAAATTAAAACTAATATTAAACTATAAATGTCACATTAAAAATTAAAAATATAGTTTATTTTTAAAGATAAATAGTATTATTTAAAATATTTGCTATAAATAAAATACAGATAAAATATTTAAATAATTTAATTATTACTGAAATGTCTAAATAATTGTATTTCAAATAAATAATTTAAATAACTAATTTTATAATGCAAAAAATTATTTATTTATGTCTTATCTTTTACTTTATTAAATTTAGATGTCTTAAACTTTTAAAAAGAATTAATTCAAATCTAAATGTTTTACTTGATAAATTTACAGTGGATAATTTTGTATATATTATGATATATGTTTAGCTCATAAAACTATTTTATTTTCAGTTATTATAGAATAATTAAAATTTAGACAAAAAAGAAACAACTGTGTTCAAACTATTTTAATTTACAACATACCTACTAACTTATATTATATTTACATAAATTTTTATAGTATGTTATTAATTATTGTCTATTTGTAATAAAAGTAACAATATTTTCAACATTGCAATGCCTCTAGGCTCTAATACACTTTTTTAAACTTAATTAAAATTAATATTTTGTTCAAATACCATAAGCCTCAACCACATGACAAAGTATTTGTTATACTGTAATACAGCGTGATGTTGTAAACTACAATTTATTAATGTAATAAATAATGATCACAACTATGTTTTATCCTACTAAATTAATTAATTAAATGTATCAAATTTGCATTAAGTTGAACCAATTTTGTGTAGGTATCTAACACGACATTTGGTTGAATTAACTAATTTATTATACCATTTATTACATAGGTAATTTAAAGGTAACAATATTATCTAAGCATTTCGTAAGTAGTAGGTAACTGTTAGGTATTACGTAAAAAACGCGAAACCAAAAACCTGAGTGTCAAAATAGCGACGGAAAAAAAGCTAAGCATAAAATAGCTAAAAATCATAATATTGAATGTTCAAAACAGCTAAAGTATATTGTTTTAAAATTATTATTATACGTGTTTAGTGATACATCAGTGTAAATCAGTATAATTTATACTTGTAGTCATAAATTATAGGCATAGCCTTTTAAATAATTTACAATATTTCTTTTCGTATATTGTTTTTGAATTTCTAAAACTCTTGACATAGTATCTTGATATACATATATATATTTATTGGGATTTGTCTTCTTATGTATTTCTCTAGTTCAATTTCTGTGTTGATCTGTTTTTATTTTAACCCTTCTATAAGTTTTCAACACGACCCAAGTAAATGATTAAAGCTACGATTCCAACCTATATAATATGCAAAAATCTATTTAACATTGGTACAATTAACATACACTGTCACTGTCCAATATTGTGATCGCATCTAATCCACCTATTTTAATATTATATTTCGTCCGGAATATTGGATAATACAGCTATAAAACTGATTGTGATTATCTGTATCTTTATAACTTATAACTTATAAGTTAAAATATCACTAATTACTACAGATAAATAATAAGAATAATAATTTTAAAATAATATACTTTAGCTGTTTGAACATTCATTGTAATGTATTTTAGCTTTTTTATGCTTACCTATTTTGCCGTCGTCATTTTGTTATTCGCTTTTTTGTATTTGCAATTATGACAGTGACTCAATATAGGAATTAAATTAGGTTCAGTTGAACAATTTTCGTGTTATTACTTTAGTATTGGAGTGAATTAAAAAGTAGTTAAAAAACTAAGAATTAATGTCTAGAGTATCTTATAGGTACTATTACTATTGATAATTTAATTTTTAAGCAATTAATGAGCGTTTTAACTTTATAATATTAATAGTTAGACTATCTAGAGAAAGGTTAGTAAATTCACTCTAATACTTAAGCAATAACGCGAAAATTGTTCTATTGAACCTAAATTAATTTCTATATTAGAGTATATTTTAAAAGATTGCTACAAGTCTACAACACGTTCAAATGCGGGCGCTCTCTATAAATATTTTGAACTTCCTTATATTTATTTTATTTTAATCATTTTTAGTCTACATTTTTTATGAATAATAATTAATATTAATATTTAAGGTACGTTTTGTATAAAAGGGGATATGTAACTAAGCCCACTTCAAAGGTGTTTTTTGGTTACTAACACCTTCATCCCTCACGTATATTCCAAAAATTATATGCTTTGACGATGAATGAGGATATAAACTACTACTTTGTTATAAATCATTAACATTATTTGTGGAAATTTCAAACTTTTGGGTGTATTATATTATGACTATAAATCATTTACAATACGTAATGATATTAATGATTTATAGATCACTTAAAATATTATTTATTTATAGTATAAATATATTTATACGAAAAGATATTAGGTACATTTTTAGTTATATAAGTTGATATCATAAGATATATTTAGATACCTAATATATAATATATATTATTATTATAATTAATTTCTAATGATAAAATAAATACAATATTTTCGGAAAAAATTTTAACAACTTAAACAACCTTCCGTAATATCATAAATATATAATATAATAAATAAATAACTTTATAATAAATGACTATAGTAGCAAAAAAAAAGTCATATCATTAGGTAAATATATTTAGAAATAGTGTGACAAGCCGTCTCCGCTGATTGTTGCCTATAAGAGAAAAATATAATTCAAACGCAACCCAAAAACACAAAAATAAATATATCGTAATCATAAAAAATTTTTTTTAACATCCATCACACAAGTGCAAATACATTTAACAAAATGAGTGTATTTCATTAAAATTTAGAGTTTCTACAATGATATTAAAACGAGTTAATAAATAAAAAAATGAAATTAGAATTTTTAGTCATTTTAAGTGTAAAGTTTAGAAGTACCTACTTATAATTAATACCTTAAAATTAAACTTAAAATTTGAAACTCGCAGTTTAAACGTAACCCAATTTAAATTTTTTTTTTTTAATTTGTATGTACGATACAAAAACAACAATGATAGAATTTATAGTGTTCATTAATTATACTTTTAAATTTAAAATAAACTAAAATCACTAAACTTCATCACTTAATTTCATATTCCAAAGCAGAATAATTTTCTGAGTAATTCAATACATAAAAATCAAATTTAGGGTGAGTAGTTTATGAGTTATACGTATTTAAAGTTTAGCTGCACGGAGTGGAGTGGTACGGGGTTACCCCGCAAAATGTTTGTCCACTACTCCGCTTGTCTAAGCTTTGAATAAGTATAACTCATTAACTACTCACCCTAAATTCGATTTTTATGTATCAAAATACTCAAAAACTTATTCTGCTTTGGAATATGAAATTAAAAATCTATGTTGTCATTCAAAAAAGTAAAAAACTTAAAAAATTATAAGGATAAAAAATATTTAAAAATATAATTCTTTTATAATAATGTTGTTTTTTTAATAATTTGAAACTATGTAAAAATATATTTTCAAAAACATGAATACTTTTGGAAATGATGAGTGTTGTTTGATAAAAGAATCACCCTGTATACACAGTTACATTTTCAAAGTATTTTGACTTTTTTGATTTATTTATAGACACCTGAAATTTTCAATTTTTCTGAACATTTTTTTTTTTTGAAAAAATGTACAAAAAAACTTGAAAATTTAATACAAGGTTCCTTTTGAGTTTTTCTTATTGAAGTAAAAAAAAATCAAAAATCGTTAGTCACAATTTTTTTTATAGTTCAAATTTTTACGAAATATGACAAAATCGCGAATTTAACACTAAGGTTTTTATAAATTTTCCTAGTAGCTATAGAGAAAACTCGAAGCATCATTATAGGCAAAATTTTAAATACATATTTTGAGTTTAGAATTTTTACAAAATTATGTAACGATAACGATTTATCCTCAAACGATTTAAAATATTTGTTATTATTCAAAAAGTATAAATCGTAGATACTTGAAAATTTCATCAGTTATTTAGATTGGTATTTTCTTAACATATTTTAATTTTCAAAATATTTCGCTTATTTTAATGCTATTTATAGGCATTTGAAATATACGTTTTTGTTTATTTTTTTTTTTTATAAATATCGATAACATTTTTTTGGCTTACTCAAAATACTTGAAAATTGTATGTAAAGTTCTTCATAAGTTATTAGTTAATCTTATAGTAATTCAAAAATTATAAGAATACATAGGCACAATTTTTTTTTATTAACATTTGAAGTTTAAATATTGACTATTAATAATTAACTAAATTCGTTAAAATCATGAATATTTGTAAATTATTTTGTAGGTATAATTCATAAAAATTTTTGTATAAGTAGCTGAGAGTTGAAAATTTAAAACAAAATTTCCCATAAGTTTGGCTTACAATAATTATAAAACAACTTAAGTGTTGGTGTATTCAGGCCATTAAAACATAAACCATCTTTTTCACCAACCACTGAAAATCATATTCTAGGCTAAAGAATCATCTCCGTTCAGAATCGTTTTTCGTATACAACGATACCTATCATTGGATTCAAATTGAATACATCAATTTTAGTGACCCGTTATTAGGGTTCCGAATTCGAAATATTTCTCTTGAAATATTTAAAAATTGAAAATTTCACTCTTCTTGAAACATTTCAATGAATTATTGCAAAATATTTTTTCATTTTTTAAACATGTTTATGGTTGTAAATGTTTAGAAATAATATATTGATTATACACAGAAAATATTTGTACTGAATAACTTATCAGTTATCATTTATACCAACCAAGGTTTGCGAACTACTATAATATGTTAATGGTTATAAATTAAGTTTTTTTAACTTTATAACTGATTAAAATATGGTATATTGGTATTAATTGTATTGTATTATTTGTTATGTTTTTTGGAGGTAAATCATTTAGGCATTATTATATCATAGATTTGTAAAATATCTTCTACATTAAAATATGTAAATATGTTTCAAAAAAAACCAACTTATAAAAATGTTCACTTATAAATTGACTTTTAGATATAATTATAATTTTTTATTTTTCATTGAAATGAAATAATTCAAGAAAATAAATTTTATGAAATTTTAAAACCGTACCTACTATACAGCAGAGCTTTACTAACTTGACGACTCTTTTTTAAAAAAATTCATTTGTTTAATTACAAATTACTTATGAGAATCCTATTGTACTAAATATAGTCAATCCTAGACTATAAAAATTTAACATTTCATACATTTTGAACTACAGAATAATATGTAAATTTTCGTGATAATGACGATTTTTGTCAACGTATTTTGTACATTAAATGCTTATGATGAAAATTCGTTAGTAAGTAATATGTATCTGTAATATTTTTAAATAGTTATTATAACAACTTATAAGGAACTTTGTGTTAAATATTTAACCTTTTTAACAGTGATAATTATGTCATAATAGGTAATAATAGGTAATAGGTAAAAACATTTGATAGAAATGACGAGTAAGTAATTGTTCATTTTATAATAAAAATATTGATTATTTTGAGTATTAAATAAAAATTCTAGTTTTCTTTTTTTTCTTTTTTCGGATTGAATGTATTGAAGTTAAAAATAATAATATATTATCTACTTACTATAAATCGTACCTATACCCACAAACACATACACACACACTTCATTGTAAAATCAATGCATTCGTCGCTCCACTCAGAATCTATTAGATGAAAATAAAAATAATTTATAAAATAAACAAAAAGTGTTATAAAAAGTTAAAATACGAGTAATGTCTAGTAAATGCTAATATTATTATTTGTTGATACAGTTTTAGTTTTAGTAATTTTTGAATTAAACCAAAAAACAACATTGTAAAACTAATGCATTCGTCGCTTTGTTCAGAACCTACAACTTGTAATTTTCAAAACTTTAAACAATATTATACGCTACTATACGACGTATAATGTAAAGCGATAATGTTCGTCACCACGACATCGCTGCTAGGTATTATACAATGAAGTATTATCAAGTATTGATAATTCAACAAATAATTTTAAAATATTTTCTACTACATACAATACAGTAATCGTACTGTAATATTAATTCATATTGACCTTTGTTCCGGAGATCCATAAATTAAATGTATAATTAAAAACGAAAATAATTTCGTTTTCACGAGGTCTATAAAACGAGTGGGGCCTCTCTCTCTCTCTCTCTCTCTCTCTCAATAAACATACATATACGTTTGGGATGAGCCACAGTGTTTCCCCTCGTATTTAATAATATTTTTATATATATGTAGGTACACTGCGTCACAGGGGATATTTTTCGATGGTCTCGGGTGGTTGTGCTGTATACGAAGCGATTATAAAATGACAACGATCATGGTGGAGATGGTATAAAATAGTGGTGTTTATCTAGAGAAATGTTTCCCGTCCTGTATACCCGGTAAGATCCCTCCTTTATAATAGAATTCCGCTGGAGGGAGACGCGCTTACATGGTAGGTACGTCATCCATTATAATACGTAACGGCCGCCGCCACAGCGGACGCTGTGCGTAGAACACGTTTTGCAAAAGAAAATAAATACCCAGCAACAGTCGTCGTGAACGAGTGCTCGCCGCTTTTATTTCGGTACTTCAAGACGAGTGACAAGAGCTCAGCGCGTTCGAACATTTCTTTTTTCTTTGAAATAAAATTCTACAATTTTTTTTTCTCCGCCGTCCGACGCTGCACAATTGCCACCGCTGCCGCCGCCGCCGCCGCCGCCGCCACCACCGCTGCCCGTTCAATCGCGTGTGCAGATACGTTCGGAAGTATACGTAAAAAAAAAAAACATTTACAATAAATAATTATTATCGATACACATTAATGACCGTCGCCCTAGGGTCATTTGCACACAGAGTCCTTGACACTAAACCGTTTCCGTTGAGTGCGCTCTTCCCGCCGTTTTTTTTTTCATTTTCCGTCGTGCAGTTAATGTCCATTGTTGTGTCGGCGGTATCATTGTGCTCTGCGACCGTCGTGAAATCCACTCGTCTCCGCCGTAGTCGTAGCTACTGCTACCGCTACCATAATACTATTTCTACTTCAATCACTATTACTTAATATATTAATACTATTACTATTACTTTTACTACTACTATACTACTACTACTACTACTACTACTACTATTACTGTATACTACAGCTCTACAACTGTTGCCGACGATTTTTGCTGCCATGTATTTGCTAATCAACTCGCTCTTCAGTCAGGTAAGTGACGGTGTCGTCTAGACATGTAAGCTTCGATGTAGAAAGGAGATGATCGCTAAAGTGGTGCCGGAGAAAAATAATATTTTGATCTATAGAAATGTGTTCGTCGCATACGTATAGTATTTTTTTTTTCGAAAACATTAACCGGCCTTTGAACGCATCATGAATGTTTTTGTTGTTATTGTTAGTTTTAGGTCATGTTATAGAATTTAAAATCGTGAGCCGACTTTAAATGTGATTCGGCACCACTGGATCATCTCGCTTGACTAATAATTTAGCTATCCGTCCAACAACGGTACTAATTTTATATATATATATATTTTACCGCCATAAAAAACATAGATATGCGTGCTGTTACCGCTTTTAGGATTGATCTATAAGCAAGGACGGCTTTAGATAGGATTGACGTGTGTGACCGCTGCACAGGGCGTTAAAATCAGAAAAGCGCGTGAGAGGTTAATTTATAAGACTTTACCTATGTCTAAACATAAATGCATCACACAAATGTCGTTTTTCATCATTTTTTTTTCCGTTCCTTATTATTAGTGTGTTTAGGAAAGTGAGAGAACCTATATATTTATATTCATATTTATTACAATCGATGAGAAACTATTTAATTTTATTTCCGGGAAAATATTTTTATCCAAATATCTAATACACGCCGCTAGCGTTGTTTAAGTCACTTAGGTAATTTAAAATGTATTTCGATAAGCATAAGTTAATATGATAGCAATGAATATGTTATTATTATTTATTACTGTTTTTCTGAATAGACTATATCAAATAGTGTACAATATCTACGTCTAGTCTAGTATGAAACGCGCGTGACTAAATAATTATTGACCTTACTGTATAATTTGAAGCTAAATGTTTTGATAATTATTGATGTTTGGTACATAAGGATCAATATAAAAATTAGTTTAAAACAAATAATTCAATAATTATTTACAATATTTACTGATAGCTGATATGTATAAATGTATATAGGTACATTATTAATTATTATTAACCCAATAAAATTTATTAATAATCTGCACAGTCCGTACTATACAGAATACAAATCATATACCCGTTCTCATTTTAAATAACTTCCACTTAATGTGAATCAAATATTTTTAAACTAGGCAAAAAATAGTTATAGTTTAAGTATGTAAAAAAAAAAAAATTGGTAATCCGGCTATTTTGGGCATGTCAAATTAATAACAATTTTGTTTAATTGAAAAATTGATTTAATTTTGTTTTTTTTTTTAAATACTACATAATTAATTGATTACAAATTTATGTATGTCTAAATGTTAATATATAACTGCATGAAAAAAAAATTGTAGTGATAAATGAAATAAGCTTGACTATTTTTTTTTTTTAATATAATTTCATTTCACTGTATTTTTCTTTCAAAAGACTTAATGAAATAAATAAATACTATTTTAATTTGTATACCAATAATATAGCAATATGGAAATTACGGTGAATGCTAAGCTTATAATTTGAAAATAGACAAAACGTAATTTTATTTTAAAAGAGGATCACTTGAATTAAATTGGATAACTCATAACCAATACATTTCTAAATAATTTTTTTTTTCACTTATAGAAAATAATAAATGCTATTATTTATTAATTATGTATATTATATTAATTACCTATAATTTTTAAGTTGAAAAGAGTATTTATGAACTACCTATCATACTTAATTTAAAAAATAATTTCATATGTTGATAATTTTATATATATTATGTATAATATATATATATATATATATGTTACAGTTAAACTGTTGAATCAGATAGTTTATGAAATAACTAAAATGTGTAAGTATAATGTATCAAATTTTACAAAATACGAATATGATCATCGTTAAAAAAATCGTAAAAATATCGAAATTCAATATTTTAACTGTAATATATAATATATGTATGTACCTACTATTATATAAATTTGAGGGCTTGTAGCATTTGCATATTCATTAGTCATGAATTATAATAGATAAATTAAAATTATCATAAATAATACAAATTTTAAATAAAAATCTCTTCTTATTATTATAATATATGAGCCGATAAAATATTAATTTATGTAACAAAAATAAAAAATCTTCCTATTGCATATTATAATGTATTAATTAATTCCAAAAATTACAGTTAAATTGTAATTATACTATGATAAACGTAATTAGTGTTATCTCTATCAATAAAATAAAAAATATTAATATATTAAGTATATGTTTCATATTTAAATACTTAAATAAATATCACGCTTATCAATTTGAATTAACATGTTTTTCATTTAAATGATTAAACATTAATGATACTTTGTTGATTAAATTAAATTATAGTCAATAATTTATAATTATTTATTAATGGATTTACTCAGAATTGTATTATAAATGCTCCTATTATGCAGCGATTAATGATGTTGGACAAACGTTATTCTATTAGAAAATGTATGAATAATATCTACTATCCTGAGAAGTCGCTGACTATATAATAAGTTTTGAGTGTAATTCGTTATTCAGTAGATAGATGTGTTAATATTTAAATTGAATGATTCATGATTGCATACAAAAAAAAATATTTTTAGTGGAAACGGTATTTTTAAATTTATTTATATTAATTGTATAAATTATTTATTGTTCTATTGGTAATAAGCAATAAGCTAAGTCAATTTTTTTCCAAAACGCCGATATTTTATGCAATAATCATAATATTACCTACTAACTATTTACATATTTTTATCATTTATCATTGTTATTAATCTTTAAATCAAAACTAACATACCTTTAGAACGGCGTGTTAAGTTTGTGTTATAATTAGGTATTATAAATATTTTATAATCAATTTATCACAAAAAGAAAAAAAACAAGTAGAATCGTTAAATATTCAATTATATTAATATTTGAATTTCAAATTTCTAAAAAAAGTATTAAATATTTTTAAATTCCATTATAGGTAATGTTAAGAATAAGTGAAATATTAATTTACAAATCCTTATAGGCAAAACTTATAATATAAAATTGTTTTGCTGAAAGCGGTTTTTCAAATTTACAAGGTTTGTAAGACGGATATATACATGTAACACAATTTAAATTAATTACATTCCCTGAAACGGTTTTTGAGTTATCAATGCTTTAAAACTTTAAATTGCGATTAGGTATTTATAACATTTTAAAAGCTAAATCAAATTTTTATTTTTTATCTTTTATTGTTTTATTAGATTTAAATTAATTTATTCATTCGAGTTTTATAATGTTTATTAATAGGTGATAATATTACTTGCGTGTGTGCTTAAGATATGGATATAGGTATTATAAATAGAAAATCTATAACAATTTATAAAATGGACTGAATATGCCGTATAATATAGTTCAACGTTTCTACGTGTATGAATAGGTAGGTACCGAACTTAAAATATGAAATCCTTATATACATAAAAGAACAGACCTTTTTTATGTATCCTTTTTGTGACAACGCTATTTAACTTTTTCTCAATTTTTTTTCCCCATAATTGTTCCAAATACCTTCCTAAGTGTCACTACGTTGCCCGATTTTCAAAGTTGTGATTTTAAAGGGTTGAAATCGATAAAAAATATTTAAAAAAAAATAATAAGTATAAAATAAAAATAAAAAATAAATAAAATAATTCAGGTTGTTCTACTAACTGTATAAAAACCATGAGATGGCACATCATTGTATCTTATCCACTGTATTAAAAAAAAAAACAATATAACTTTAAAACTTAAGGGTTAGAAATTATAAACTTACGTACATACCTATCTAGCGGGATCTGCAAAACGGGCAACGCCAAGCTTAATGGCTATAAAATAACCTGACTAACTTACTGACTGATAAGCGTAGAGCCTGAACAGTGATAGATCGAGTCTTGCAATTTACAAGGTTACATTCGTACCACAAATTTAGTGTGCAATAAGAAAGCATTTTACAAAATTAGCATTTTAAAGTGGTGCTTACACAAGTTTTTTGAGAATCAAAATAGTCAATGAAATGTCTAAGTTTTGAATACCGTTAAACCGAATATTAAATAATAAATTAAAAAAAGATTGAATCATATTATAGAATTGGCATTTTTAACGGGCAACGAAGTGCACGGGGTCAGCTAGTATACAATATACAATTTTAATTAGCTTTTAATAAATTTTAAAATAAATAGTGTTATATATATTTTACAACAAGTTTAAGTATACTCGTATGTTAATAGTGTATTAGTAAAGATTATGGTTTGAGAAATTTAACTAACAAAACTATTGAGCTATTAATAACTAGTCTACTATTGATAACACGTTTAAAAAGTGAATAACGCTTTGTTGTATAGTAGGTCATTATAATAACTGATGTATAAAGTTTGAATCCAATGAGAAGTATCATTGTATACGAAAAACGATTCTGAACAAAGATGATTTGTCAATTTCCAGTGGTTGGTGAAAAATGTGGTTTATGTTGTAATGGCCTGAATAACCAACATTTAAGTTCTTTTATAATTACTGTAAGTCAAACTTATAGAAAATCTTATATTAAATTTTCAACTCTTAGGTACTTAAACAACAATTTTTATAAATTACACTTACAAAATAATTTGCAAGTATACATGATTTTGATGAAAATTTTGTCAATATTTGAACTTCAAATGCTACTAAAAAAAATTGTGCCTATGTATTCTAATAATTTTTAAATCACTATAAGACTAATTTATGAGGAAGTTTGTATTAAATTTTCAAGTATTTTGACTTAGCCAAAAAAATTTTATGGATAATTATAAAAAAAAAATAAACAAAAAATGTAATGCCTAAAATAAAATTAAAATAAACGAAATATTTTGAAAATTAAATTAGGTATGTAAAGAAAATGCCAATCCAAATAACTAGTGAAATTTTGAAGTAGGTACATACGACTTATACTTTTTGAATAATAACTACCTATTAAAACCGTTTGAAGATAAATCTTTATTGTTACGCAATTTCGTAAAACCTTGTTCGTCAGTCTTTCATAAATTAAGAAAATTAACTAAAAATAAAAACCAAATTAATGTAAATAGATGTAATATTAATTATTATGTTGATTCATTATTCTGAAGCACCATATTTTGAAACATCTTCCTCATAGCAGGATTAACAGTATCCATCCGAATGTTCATCACCACACATAAAAATTTTACATATGAGTAGCTTTAATTATATTGATAGACTTCAATTTTTGAACTTCATTTAATAATATGTTATATTTTTCATTTGTAATGTACAAAGAATTTTTATTAGTTTTTGCTGCGACAATTCTATTAAATAAAAGTTCATAAAAACGTACTTTAAAACTTGAGTGACGTATTGAAAGTAGGTGTACGTAATATACTATTCGTTACAGTTGTAAAACGAATACTGCTTGTAAAATTATTTTCAATAAGCCTGGATATCAATCAATGATTTGTATTATAACCTGTTTCATATCATTAACTAAATCACAATTTACAAATAACTTTTATCACATGGAGCACATAAGTAAATACATTTTTGGTTAACTAATTTATTCTATGAGTACTGAGTAGGTGTATTACACGTATCAAAGTCTTCCTTAATCATGATTTATATTAGTCAAAATAAAAATTTCCAAGTCAATTGCAGCAAAATAATTTGTAATAATAATATAAATGTGTGTACCAATCTAATATATTAATTAGTAGGTAGTATAATATAATACCTAATATACTTAAATAATAAATAATTATTATTCTTATATACGAGTCAACAACAAAGGAAAAAATATCATATAATTCGTAAAGTTTTCGAAATTTTACCAACGCTGGTTGTTTATCCTAAGATTTACCGAATCTCGTTTGTAAGAGTGAACTACAAAAATCATTCAAGATTTGACCAAACTATTTTGTGTATCCTAGGTTTTATCGGTATTCGTACTTCACCGTAACGTATATATTATTGAAATGAAATGTTTTTGTGTGAAATTTGTGTATCAATTATTTTAAATTTAGAATAAAATTAGTTGGTGTACTAAATTAAATTGACAGCTTTAATATAATCACACAAATTTCAAAGTATTATACATTTATATTATGAACATTGTGTATAGCATGTATACTAATTATAAGATTATAGATTATAGTAAACGTATCAAAAATCAAATTTTTTCGAATTTTTTAAAAGTCAATAATTTATTTAATGCAATTAAAATAAATTTTAAGTAAACGTTCAAAAACATTTTAGAAGTAGTAAAATCTTAATTAGGTAAATGTTCGGCATACCAAAAATTTTTATTGTATTATTAATGATTAGTATTAGAATATTACTTATACATTATAACATATAATAAAGAGTAACCTATTCGTATATTTAACTTTATTCAATGATTTTAACGGAAAACTGTATAGTTACAGCTCGAGGACATGTACATAATAACCATATCCGGCTCTACAGAAATAAAAATATACCGATTAGTTTTTATATAATACCTACATTATTTCGTTTTTGTTATCAAATGTTGTATTGTATTTCAAACTATAAGGATATTGTAACATTATAATACAAATCAAAATAATATACAGAGATTGAGTGTGATATTATATGCTACCATACATGTATGATACATATTTATGTAACACATAAACACAATACATTTTACGTACGTGTATATCTATTTTAATTAAATTGAAATATAACAAAGTTGATTAATTTTTAAGACACGAATACATTTATATAATTTGTAAAATGTACTATCTGATAAAGCCATAAATGTAGGTACCTATTTTTCGAGCTATTTTTCATTTGTGGTATGAACATAATTTTAAATGTATCATAACCTGACCACTGTACAGTCGAAATTTATCATTTTTCAGTCTTATCACTTATTTTATATTTATTAATCAATAAATTATTATTTTTTTATTGGTTTGATAAAATTGATTTATTATTATTTATTATAGCCAATGTGATAGTAATTAATAACTATTAATTAGTGACAATTAATTTCAAATAAATATTATCAAAGAGTAAAGATAAATATTTAAAAAGTTCCGTATGCACCATAAATGCATAATATAATGCCAAGGGTTCATAAGTCAATAATCGATCAATTATCAAAAATGTAAAAATTTCGTCCAATGTGTATTCATGTGTAGACCTACCGCCGCTGAATAAAGATTAAAAGTCATAACTATAAATATTATATTTACAAAGTGTAGCTGTCTGATAATTTTACTAGTAAACAAGTTTAATAACTGACAATATTCATTTTTTTTTAATACCTAGTTTTTTTTATAGTTTATTGTAACGAAGAATTCATGACAAAAACTTTTTTATCCACATAAACAATTTAAAAATATTTCTCGGGGCTTAGATGCTTACAAGATTAACGTCAGATCTTCGACAGTAGATAAGACTGATTGGTGTTCTTTGAATTACTTTAAACTTATCGACGAAACAGATAAAACATAGTTTTATTGATTTTCATGTTTTTACTATACACCTGGTACCTATTACCTTCCTACTTCGACTGATTTACTAATAAGTGTATATTTAGGTATAATACTTTTTAACTCAATGTATATGTAAATTCAATTTACCTAATTAAAATTTGCATATGTAACCGCTACCGTCTACATTCCTATTCATTTTCATCATACTATCGTTTATTGTCAGCTGGAGTATTATACTCTTTTATATTGACCTCATCAGTAATTTTTTCTTTTCTATAATCAGAGTTGTGCACTGTTTTAATTACAAGTAGGTATCTAAAATATGAATCTTAGATATCTATGAGTACACTCTACATTTCTGTAGTTATTTATGTTAGTACTCATACTCATACTCCTACTCATACACACACACACACACACACACACACACACACACACACACACACACACACACACACACACACGCACACACACACACACACACACAACACACACACACACATACACGCGCGGCGCGCGCATATACACGTCAGATAAGGACAAATAATATTAGACATTCAGGGATTGATTTGATTATCATGACGATAATTATCTATACATAAAATTTCTGAAATACAATATAATGTATTTATTTCATTAATCTGAAATGGAACATTTTATTTTAAAATTTTAAAATTCTTATAGATTATTACTTATTTTTTTTATGTTAAGTGTATTGTGAATGATAAAAACTAGTCATTGTCAAATTATCCTAGGTATTATTACTTAACAAAAGCAATCAATGTTAAAAACATTTTAAAATTATTAATATGGAATATAAACATTATTACTATTGATCGAATATTTTTAGAAAATACGGAAAATATATTTACTTTAGCTATAGATTCTGAGCGCAATGAATTTAAACAAATAACAGTATATATAGGTACTTGAAATAATTTTACTAAATACTGTTAAAGCGCATTTGTTGTTCATGATATTATATTTTTTCAATATTTTTAATTTTTTTAAGCCATTTATAGTTTATAAACATTTGAAAATTTTCATTTTATATTCCTTATATTTTTCATAATTATCGATAAAAACAATTAATATATTAAAATAATTTTGTAGTTAAAAATGTATACAATTTTCAATTTTTGTATGTATATATTTCTCTATTTATAACTATATATAAGCCAATTATAACTAAATAGGTAGTATTATGATTGTCATTAGAAATAACTCTTAAACATTATGGTTCACTATTTAGTTGGCTTTAAAGTGAATATATCAATAGCTAGTATGGAAAATTATCGATCATTTATATGTTTAATTATATTACTAGCTTATATTATATTTTATAAGTTATGTAATTAGATATATTCTATATAGTAGTATACTACGGTATATATTATATATATTAATAATACAAAATAGTGCTGGTAAAAACTTATATTTTTTTAACTTTGATTTTATGTACCACATTTATACATGCAAAAGATAAAAGAAGTAATTAATGCTTCAACGCGAAAAAAGTTAACCATGTAGGTATGCATTTTTATATTTTACCTGCTAAATTAAAAATACTGTTTACGAGTTCAACAATAGATAATTACTGTGATTTAGACTTTTATTTGTCAAACACGATGTTATATTCATCCATACAATAATATATGCTATGTAACATCCGCTAAAACTTTCAACATACAATCAAGATAAAAAAATTGTAATGAAATAAAATAGTTTCCAAAAACGTTATTCATATCAAAAAATTATAAATAAAATATGAATTTTTTTTCATTTCTCATAAATTGTTTTTTTTTGTTATATCGATTTTAATTATTATCAAATCATTCATATTTTTCCTACTATCATAATACTATAATCAATAATTATTAATTTATGCACACCGTCTCCAAGGTCATAATTAAAGACCGGATTCTCGTGCAATTGCAACTTTTTTTCCTTTTCTTTAAAATATTTAATTCCAAATTATAAATCCGAATCAAGAGAAGTAGATTAATTTAAACGTAGTTTTATTTTGCACGAAATTGCACGTTTTGCACTTTTTATTCTAAATTGCACGATTTTGATTTTTGTTGCATGAAATTTCATATTTTGAATTTTTAAAATTAAACTAGATAATATATATACAGTGGAACCTCTATAAGTCGAATTTTCGATAACTCGAAGGAATGCCTTGGCCCCTGCCTTACAATATATATTTGTGTTTCGTGGTAAAAATATATATAAAATATTTTCGTCGCTTGCTACAAAATGAGTACTATCACTTCTGTTGAAGTAGAACGAACATTTTCGAAATTAAAAGACATATTGAGTGATAGAAGACACAATTTTTCTGCAAAAAATTTTGAAATGTATAAAATTGTAAATTTTAACTCAATAAACAAATATTTTTTTTATATATGTATAATAGTTAAAATTAAAATTAAATAGCTTAACTCTGTTGGTAGGGGTTTTTTTTTACATATGTATATATTTTTATCAATCTTTTAATTATTTTTTAAATTTTGTATTTTTTTTTTTATTAATTGCTAATCTTGTAATAGTGTAAAAAACTGGAGAAATAAAGTATAATTTAAGGGTTTAAATCAAAGTACTTTGAATGTTTACAAAATGTTGGTAAGTATTAAGCGATTTTAGGCAAAAAATACATTTTTGCACGATTTAGGAACTTCATTGCATGTTTTTGCAATTTTTAAGTTATTAACTGCACATTTTTTTGATTTTTCTGCATGAAAATCCGGTCTCTAGTCATAATATATATCAGGGGTGGCCAGCGAGAAGAGATTCGCGTGCCACCAAATATACCTATTAATAAATATGGAAGAGCCAAAATGTAAAAAAAAGGTAATATTAATTATTATAATATAATACATAAATTCATATTAAAAAATTCTTTTTGTAAAAATGAAAAGATGCGAGTCTCAAAAGTCCAGAACGTTGTTTACCCACCCCTGATATATTATATTATAGTATTTAATATAGGTTACTAGACATTCAAATTGTGTGAATTAATCTGTTCTATTCTATGAATACGTTTCACTTCACTATACATTACCCATAGACGTTATCGTGTATAAAACTTGTGACCATACCTAACACGTCCTTCTTTATTTTTTTATAAACGTCTTAATTTTTCTATACATTTTAAATATATTTTAAGTTTATTAGTATGTTGTGGTGTTATGTATGTGCTAAAGAATAAAGAATAAAAATCTTTAATATTAGGAAAATTGAAAATAATTATAGATACCTACAACGCTAATATTTCTATGTTTCACAGGGATATTGAATGATTACTGACGGTTAAAACCATAACACATATGGACATAATATAGTTAAAAAACTGTTTTGTATAAATTATTTGATACAATTATAATTATATAAAAACGAATAATTTATTAAAATAATAAATAGCAATATTGTAATATTGTAGACGTACGTTGTACAGGACAAAAAACTAAACAATGGTTTTGCATAACAAGTGGGTGTGTAATGTGTAGGTATAGACTCTAGATTAAGCTTATAGTATTAATTATCATGTTATTTATGTGTGAGGGCATACTAAAACCTATACTCTGAAGAGAGTATTTGAACCTGCGAGAATAATCAATAAACATTTTTAAAATATTCATTGAGTACGTTTTAAAATGTTTGTGGTCAGGCTACTTGAACTTTGATGATTACATTTTTAGATTTAAAGAGGAACAATGAATGTATTGACTGTGTGTGTGTGTGTGTGTGTGTGTGTGTGTGTGTGTGTACATTGATTTATAGTAGAAAAAATGTTTTTATTTTCAAATTATTAGCTTTTCTAATAAGAAAGTGAATCTATTTATCTATTTGATAATTTAGGTTGTTTGGGAGGTCAAATAGTTTTAAAATAATACAATAAAAATTGGGAGAAAATCGGAATTTTTATTCAATTCTAATATTCGACAACATCGATTTTCCTATTTTATTGTAATTCAAAATCGAATGCTCATAAATAGGTACTTACAATTTTCAAAAATGTTAATAATAGAATTTTTTATAAATGGTAAAATTTTTAAAATACTTTTTATCAGGTTAAAAAGTTTAAATGTTTAACACAAGGTTCCTCATAAGTTGTTATTATAGGTAATTATTTAAAAATATTAAAAATACTTTTTACTTTGCATGATTTTTTTATACGCATTGATATTTAAATTTTAACAAATTTGTCAAAATTACGAAACGACGTTTTGTATAGTTAAAAATTTATAAAAAGCTGTTTTATAGAAAACGCTTCAAGATTTACAAGATTTCTCATAAAAATTCGTAATGGTACCAATAAATTGAAAATATATACCTATTTATAATATTTATATTATACATATTAGATTAAAATTTGGATAAAACATATACCTACAAAGATATTATATGAACTTATAAAACTTATAAAGTTAATGTGGACCCATTTTCTTATTTAATCACTAAATTTCACATGTCAGCATTTTTTCAGCTTTTTTATTTGTAAACTATTTGTTTTGTTGTTATATAATATTTTTATTTTTATATTTATTTCTCTATATTTGTATATCTTTGTTTATAGAAAATATTTTGTAATTCAAATATGTGGGTATAAACTGTCTACTCTTATAAAATATTATCATTTATCTATATAGGTAAGTAAGAACGGCAAAATCGTATGATAAGAAAATTTTTCTCGCTTCACTTAAACTTTTTAATAATTATTAGTATTATTTTATGATTGTATATAAATGATGGATTTTTGTATGATACAAGTTAATTATAAATCTTTAAATTTTTTTATTGTATACAATTGAATCGGTTTGTACTATTTATTGTTGTAAAAGTAAAAGCTGAATTTAAATTATCTAGTTTAATTTTTTTTTTTTGGGGGTTTTTTTTTTTTTTTTAAATAATAATTAATTGTTTCGAATACATACAATTAAGCTCTATCGTTGTTTATACAATCAACTTTAAGCTATTCCTTTGATAAAATTGCCCGAAATGAATTCGATTTAAAATGTAAATTAATTTTCCTAAAAAAATGCACCGACCTAAAAACTTATTATATTGGATACCGGGATGTCGGTTTCAGATATATTTTAGAATGTAGATATTCAAATAATTAATTTAGCATTAGTTAACTTAGAATGTTTTAAATAAAAAAAATTAAAAATATATTTTTTCAGTACTTTGAATTTTTAAATTTTTGTATTTAAAAGCTTATGACACTGCAGGATTTTCAAATATTATTAGGTACTCAATTTACATGTTTGATAATTAGTCTTAACTCATTTATATAATTGTTAAAATTAACGTTTCCATTTTGTTTATCAGTCATCACAATATCATTGATAAAAATATCTGATAGCTGAATATTTATTTGTATTAATTTGAAGACACTAATTTGTATAAATGTAATAATAATTTAAAAGTTTGTTCATGGAATGTTTTAGGTTCAATTCAATCATATTTACGTAGAGGGAAGTATACTCCTTGTACTTTTGTGGATATTGTTTAAAAAAGCCATAAGTTCCTCAAATGTAAAAAGGATCGAATTATCAGAAAATGTGAGTTATTCAGGATATCATCTATACATATCCAAATATTTTATTTTTTTTTTTCATAATGAATTACAACATATCTCAAAATGGTCAAAACAATTTTGTTTTAAATTTTATTAGTAAATATTATAAAATAAAGAAAATCTATTTTTAAATTATTTTTTTTAATTTAGTGACCATTATTCATGTCAAATTGTTGTTATAACTTAATCGATAATATTTTCGGTTACTTATTTTTATTTGTATCATTAGATTAGTATTTAATTTATTAATTAAATTAAAATAATAAATTTTATGTTTATCTATAGTATTTCCTAACAAAAATAATGGTGGGAAAAAATCTTGTTTCTAGTTAGGTACCGTTTTTTTATGTTAAGACGGGTGGTTGTTGTGGAAGAGTGATACATTTTCCTTATATAAATGTAAAAAAAAAATGTTTATCGTGATTAAAGTAAAATAAAATATGATAATCCTACCTCTATTTACTTAATTCTAGGAATTTATATTATTTATCATTATTTCATGGTGTTTAAGGTAATTCTAATTATGTGAAACCTGATTACTTTTTTTTTCAAGTCGGACGTAGAGCAAAAGATTAAATCGTGGACTCCAAAACCTATAGTAAATACAATTTCCTTGTCTGCGTTACCAATGGAAAACTATGTTATTGATGGCAAGGTAAATAAATTTAATAAGATACTACACTCGCATGTTTTATCACTGTCTAACATTCGTACGTCATGAAAAATATTGTGTTATTTTTAGCTAATATTTTGTATAGAGCGAGTACCTATTAAAACCAAAACAATATAAAAACTTAGGTACCTACAGTGGCGTAGCCAAGGGGGGGCTAAAGGGGCTATAGCCTCCCCCATAGGCCGTATTTTTTATATTGTTTTGAAATATTTAAATTTAAATATGGACATTTTCTTAAAAATTTTACTAATATATTTCTTATTAGTAGTTGTATACTTGTATAATAGAAAATTTGAATTAAAAAAGTATTATTAAAAGTGTTTATTATTTTTTTTTTTGTTTTTGATTTTCAATAACTCAAGTTAAAAGTGTTTAGCCCTCCCCATAAAAAAATCCTGGCTATGCCTCTGGGTACCTATATGTGTTTGTAAGTTAGTTTTTATGATAATTCAATTTGTAACATTTCAAAGTGTAAGTAGATAAATTTACATTTTCTGAAATCAAATTTGCCATTTTTGTATACGTTTGTTAGACGCACACGCTAGTGTATAGTCCAAAATTATAATCATTATTATGTATTGCATTATATTTAATATTTTTTATGTGTATAATGTTAACTAGATTTTGTTTTTGTTTGTTTTTCATTGTTGTCGCTAGACTGCACATTATATCACAATTAATGGCCAATCGTGTATAAATTTTGCAACTCACAACTATTTTAATTTCATCAGCGACAAATCAATTGAAAATAATGTAATAGATGCGGTGAATAAATATGGTATTGGTTCTTGCGGACCTAGGGCATTTTACGGCACATTTGGTAAGTAAAATCCTTACGTCACATAATAGTTTTAAATTTGTTAATATGTGCACTACATTTTCGATTGTTATATCGTTACATATAATAACCATTGGCTCCCTCTCATATTGATTTGTATTTAAATATAAGAATCGACAAAGAGTGAACCGTTAATGACATTAATTTACATTTATAGCTAATGAGAAACAAGCACACAAAAATATATTTTCATAAATGCATGCAAATCGTTTTCATTGTACACACAATCATATATTTATTATAATCTTCGAGAATCAAATAGAAGAGAAACAATAGAACAATGTATTTTTTTACATTTGAATATGTAAATATATTATAGATTAAATTCCAAAAAATATTAAGTACTCACTACCTAGTCGTATTTTAGTAATAAGGTACCTATTATTTGATTTACATTAAATTAGCTACATTTAAAATGATTTAAAAAATAAAAATAGTTTTAAATTATTAATATTTTAGATTCTTGTGTAGATCAATGAATTTATAAAATACACAATTAAATATGTGCTTTTTTAATGTTTATGTTCATCATAACCTTTTGAAGCATTTTCAATCTTTATGATTTTTTATTTATTTAAACGAATAGTGATTTCTTTTTTTTTATTGTTTTAGTCAAAATAATAAATTGTTAAGCTTCTAGGTAATTTTTAAAATAGAATTGTAAAAAAAAACTTGAACAATCGTATTTTTGTTTAAATATAAAATACTAGTATGTAATGAAAATAATAAAACAAATTATAATTTTTATACTATATTATGCATATACGTAATTTGCAATTTGCAGGTCTACAATGCAGTTATTAGGTAGCTTCTAATAAGTAAATGTTTTCGTTTCTTAGGATTAATGAGTTTAGAATAAGTAAGTAGGTCAGGCCCGTAGCTACGGGGGGGGGGGGCGTTGCCCCCCCTAAACCCAGTTGTTGCCCCTCTAAAAATATTAAAATATAAGAAAGACATTGTTTTTATATATAATAACCCCCCCCCAAAAAAAAAGTTTTCTTTGCCCCACCTGAAAATTTGGTTTGGCTACGGGCCTGAAGTAGGTATATAGTGTACTTTATTAATATATAAATTTAAAAATGGTTGAAAAATAAGCAAATTTAAGTTAATTTAAATTTAAATTTATTTTAGTTCTTTACTAGTCTAGCAAATCATTTGATGGTTTTCTTATCGTTTGTATGTAATTATTACATATTTATATATATGTATATAAAAAAATGTAGTTTATATGGTTGAATCTTCTTCTATAGGTAATGGCGCTAAATAATATTGTTCAACAAATTTAACTATAAAAAAGGTACATTATGATTGATGATTTTAATTAACTGACAAAATGGTTTCTATAATTTGAAATGTTGATGTTAGTTTTTGAGTTAAGGAACAGGAACTTGTAATTCCTGTAATTTATATATGTATTGTATTAAAATGTGATGAATTTAAACAATAATTAGAAACTTCTTGTTTATTGTTTTTAGATATACACATTGAACTAGAGGAGAAGATTGCTAAATTCATGGAAATGGAAGAAGCCGTTATATACTCGTATGGATTCTCTACTGTTACTAGCGCCATCCAAGCATACGTTAAGTCTAAAGATATTGTATATGTGTGAGTAGTAAATAGCAATCCAATACTATACTCAACCTATAACAATTGCTTTTGTTTTGTTAATAAAATTGAAACATTTTAGGGATGAAGAAGTGAATTTTGCAATACAAAAGGGCTTACAAGCTTCTAAGGCAGAACTAGTGTACTTCAAACACAACTGTCCAGAAGATTTGGAACGGTTGATCTTAGAGAAAAATTCAACAGTAAGTAATTTGGCAAAACGGATCGTGGAAAATTATATGTTCCTTCGTAATTTTTGTATATGAAACCTAATTAAATAATTCTAAAAATGAATTTTAAAAATATATCTTGATAAAAATCGTACTTCAATTTACAAAAAAAAAAAAATTGCTGTTATACAATTATATACTAAGTTAAAATTGTGTATAAGTACCTACTGTGTATAAATAATAATCTAATTTGTAACCATTTTAATACATGTTTTAAAAACTATAAACATTTTAGATTCTAAGCTGAGCGATGAATCTATTGTTTTTACAACAATATACTTTTTTAATTTTTTGTGTATATGTCAACACTATCTATGGTAGAAAAATTCTTTGATTTTAAACTTTAATGGTCGTTTTTGACCTGCAATTGAATTTAATTAGTACTTGGAACTTAGGTACATCATTATATAAGTATTTCCTACACATAATATAATTTTCTAAATATTATGTTTTTTTTTCGTTATTTATTAGACGTTTCACATTTTCGATTTATTTTAAAACATTTTTAGATTTTGAAAGAAGTGATGAAAGTATTGATTTAACGATGATATGTGATTTTTATTTTTGCTGTGTCGGTGTATACTGTACAGCATAACTTGTCATATAATGCTTCAATTTCAAACATCGGGGGTGGTTTCCGATGGCAGAGTGAATATTCTTGGTGCATTATAGAGGTCAAAAGTTTTTTTTTTCAACAGTTTTCAGAAAAAAAAAAGTTTTAAGCTATTTATAGACAACTGAAATTTTAAATTTTTCTGAGAAATGTTTTGAAGTGTCGATAAAACAATTTTGGATGACCAAAAAATTTAAAAATTTAATACAAAGTTCCTTATGAGTTGTTCTCATAGTAGTTAAAAAAAATCGTTATTAATCATAATTTCATTTTATAAGCATTTATAGTTCAAATTTTTACAAAATCACGGATTCAATACTAAGTTTTTCATAAGTTTTCCTAGTAGCTACAGAGAAAATTCGAAGCATCACTACAGGCAAAATTTTAAGTGCATTTGAATTTTAAATTTTTACGAAATTGCGTAACGCTAACGATTTATCCTCAAACGATTTTAAATATTTGTTATTATTCAAAAAGTATAAGTCGTAGATACTTGAAAATTTCATCATTTATTTAGATTGGCATTTTTCTTACATAATTTAATTTTCAAAATATTTCGTTTATTTTAAACCTATTTATAGGCATTTGAAGTATTTGTTTTTGTTTATTTTTTTTTTTATATAAATATCGGTAAAATTTCTTTGGCCGAGTCAACATATTTAATACAAATTTAATACAAAGTACCTCATAAGTTAGTCGTATAGTGATTCAAAAATTATAAGAATACATACGCACAATTTTTTTTTATTAATATTTGAAGTTCAAATATTGACAAAATTTTCATCAAAATGATGAATATTGGAAAATTATTTTGTAGGTATAATTGATAAAAAATTTAGAATAAGTAGCTAAGTTGAAAACTTATACAACATTTTCCATAAGTTTGATTAACAATAATTATAAAAGAATGTAAATGTTTGTGATTCAGGCCATTAAAACATAAGCCGCGTTTTTCACCGACCACTGAAAATTATATCCCAAATGATAAATCATCTCTGTTCAGAATCGTTTTTCGTATACAATGATACCTACCATTGAATTCAAATTTAACACATAAATGATAGTGACCTATTTTACAGTTGAGAGTTAATCACTTGGCCACTCTTATTGTTTTCTTTAAAACATAAACTTCATATGCTCGATATTATTTACAGAAGAGAACAAGAAACAGAAGAGCGTTCCTGATCGTCGAAGGAATTTATATGAATACTGGAAATATTTGCAACTTGCCAAAATTTATTGACATTCGAATAAAACATAAGATTCGTATATTCATTGACGAAACTGTATCATTCGGCGTTCTTGGTGATAAAGGTCGTGGAATTACAGAACACTTTAATATACCGGTAAGGATAATAAAATGATTTTTTAATTCAAAAGGAAATAGATTTTTTTTTTCAACAACACAATTGCATCTATAATATTATTACTTATTAGCAAATAGCAAGTAACAATTTTATTTATTCTTAAATTTAGATAGAAAAACAAAAAAATCTATGCGCTTTTATAACGTAATAATTGTATTATATCAGGGGTGGCCAAACAGTCGATCGCGATCCACCGGTCGATCTTGGACAATTTCAAAGTCGATCGAGTTAGAATTAATTTTTAGGGCCACGCGCTCTATATGTTTCTTAATAATTATAGTTATTCAATAATAAAAAAAAATGTATGGAAGTTGATCCTCAAAGGTGAAGTATATTTTTAGTAGATCGTGACCAAAAAAAGTTTGGCCACCCCTGTATTATATATAGTTAAACTAATGATTAAATATACTATTATTATTTCAATTTTTTACAGAAAGACGAAGTCGACCTAATCATTGGAAGTTTAGAGACATCCTTGTCATCAGTTGGTGGTTTTTGCGTAGGTTCAACATTTGTTGTCGAACATCAGAGGCTATCTGGTCTTGGTAATACAGTTTATGCTATTATTTATAATAAGTTTATTTTGATAATATAAATATTAAGAACCCATTTATAATTAGCGATATAAATAAAATTCAATATAATTTAACAACGTCAAAGATGTGTAACAATACAATTTTCCCTTTAAAAAAATTAAAAATCATTATAATTGTTATTAATTTTTTTGTAGCCTTATTTTTTTTTTTTTTTTTTTTTTTTTTTATTATTCAAAAAGTAAATATTTATATTTATTTTTTATTTTTATCACCGTCGTCTTGGTAAATTTGATAAACAATTGATTCTGATTAAATAAGTGATAAATAAATCTAATTTTCATAATATATGAAACTAAAATAACTAATGTACATATTATTGAATAATCTGTGAATTTCACCATTTAGATATTAAAAAAAACTTGATATTTTCTGTAGGTACTATACACAAAAATATTAGATCATTGGTTGTTAACATAATCGTTATTTGCTAGGGATATCTTACAATTATTCCAATCAAAAAATAATAATAGTTACAGTAGGAATAATCTAAATAATAAAGGTAACAAAATTAAATAACATCATGAAATCAGTCAGAAAAAATGTTTTATCCAGCCCAACAACATAAAAATGTTAAAACTAAAACACACCAAAGTAATATTTTTTTAACTTTTGAGTAATAATATTTGAGGATATTATGAAAATTTTAGTTATTTCAATCATATAGTTTTCGGATTCTGTAGTTTTAGTTATTTTTATCTATTTATGATTTGCCTGAAAATATACATTAAGTATGTACTTTCATACTAGTCTATATTATTTGATAAGTTATTTTTACATTTATTTTAAGGTCGTTTAAAGTAGACAATTATACTTTACGTATTTATTTTTCAGGCTACTGTTTTTCTGCATCGCTACCGCCACTACTATCAGCGGCCGCTATCAAAGCTTTGGACCAAATTGAAAAACATCCAGAAATGTTGGTAACATTGCGAGAAAGGAGCATAAGTCTACATAGAAGTATTTGCAATAGCCAACTGACCAAACATTTTATACTAGAGTCTGATGCAACAAGTCCATTAAAACATTTGTACCTAATAGATAAGTCCCTATCACTCACAGAACAACAGCAAATATTGAACAAGATTGTTGATTACGTAAGTCGTAAATCCTAGACATTATTTCAGAGGTTCTCATCATTTATTTTTTATCACCACCTTTCCCTCCAACATGTAATCGATTGACCAATTTTGTTAACAATAAGAAAGCTATATTTATCATGGTAGGTAATGGTTAGGTATGACCAGGTATACAAAGTGGATAATGTGAAATTGTGGTAATGTGTGTGTGTAAATCCTTACTTTTAGCCCTCTCTCCTTAAAGTATCAAATAGATCTAATTTTCTATCATAAACTTCCCTGGAAGTTAAAATCAAAGTAATTTCACTATTCCAAAATGTGATGACAAATAGAAAAAACACACATTATTTCAAAATCAATATATTCATCTCTCCACTGGGAATTAAAAAACTACTAGATACTAACCAATCATATTTAATACAGTCTATGGTAACCATTGAAATACTTTTCAGTTTATACTAATTTATAATATTTTAAATTTTGTTTTAGTGTATATCAAAAGGTGTAGCGATTACTACAGCTGCATATTTAAGTAATCGTGAATACAAGATACCTACGCCCAGCATCAGACTTCTCAATAGTATCAAAACAACAGACGGAGAAATCGATTTCCTAATAAATACACTTTTGCAAGCTGTCAGTGTGTCAAGTTCGAAAATACAAATATTATAAAAAACGATGCGGTTTTATTCAATGCTCATTGCTCACTCAATATACATTATGGTCGCTATCTATATTAATATTATATCATCTCTACAAAACATGCATTGTAAACTATACTTATTTTTTTTTTTACATTAATTTACTTTACACTATATACAAAATGTGACAATTTGTAATCGATTAAATATGAACTATTTCCTATCTATCACAATAACGATAATAAAAACAACAAATGTAATAATTATTATTTTTTCAATACATATTAGTTATTATTTATATAAAAATATAGGTGAACGTAAACACATCAATATGATAAGCTTTAAGTGCTTAGCCCTCCCAAAATTGAAACCTCTTTAAAAATTTTATCCTGTGTGTTATTTTGTTTTGAAATACTTAATTAAATGTTTGCCTGTGCATAAAAATAATTTGCAGTCATTGAAGAAGTGTTGGTGTTTATCGCCCTTAAACTCTAAAAAACTATAATTATCTCACATATATTTTGTCAATGGTTCTTTTATTTTGATCAAAAATATTATGATAATGAACAATTAAATAAAAAAAAGCAAAAGTATGCCAAATACGTAAAGAATCTCTAAATATGCAAAATGAAACTTTACATTCTTAACCGTGGTACCTTAAAATGGATTTTTATGTCATCTAGTATTAAATATGACTTAGTAAGATTGATTACAAATTTACGAGCCCTAGTAATGAATATAAAAGAACATTCAGTCTTAAAATTTAAATTTAACATAAAATAAAATAAGTTGAGAACTTTTTTACTATATGCCTAATATACAAACCGTATAATAAATTTTAATTTAAATAAAAATATAAATAAAAAATGTTATAAAAATCACGAATGTAAGTTTTATAGTCTTCATATTTTGGGCGTCACCGTTTTCGGCCAAAATGTACTCTTTCCTTTTCGGCCGTTGTCACTTTTCAGTCAACACTTACAGGTCCCTTTTCAGCCAAAACTTACCGTTTACTTTTCGGCTAGCATAATTTTATTTAAAATTTAAAATGTTAACAACTGAACATATTATTTAACATATTACTATATTTGTTAAATTAAAAATTAATTTTTGTTTGAAAAATTTTACTATTTTTGTAGTCCTCATAAAAATATGTGATCTAAAATAGAACAATGAATTAGACACGCTTTTAAGTATGGAACGGCAACGACAAAATAAATATTATATTGAAGACTATAAAAATAATAAAATATTTCGTTATAAATTTGTCAAACAAATATCATATAATTATAAAAAATAAAACTTAATTTGAATGCATAATTTATTATTATTATGTTTTTATTCGACTAATGTATTATATCATAACATTTTATTGTAATACCAATTATTTTATTTTATTATTTTTTCACAAAATATTAGGTAATAATATTATTTTAAAAAACATAGTTTTGGATACAACCATAGGTCATAAGTTGTTATAATTGTAAATTTTAAAGAAAACTGTGCTGTCCGAAATGTAAACGGTAAGATTTGGTCATATAGGGGGGCCGTCTCATATTTTGTGCACTCTTTATGATCCCACTTTTTGTATAAGCCATAATTCGGTTTCACCGAACTTATTACACAAGATTAAATTCATTTTTGAATTTATAAATGCCTCTCTTTAAATTACTATAACAAGGATCTTTTTAGTTGATGAATCCTTCGAATATAATTTTTTTTTTTACCACAGATTGCTTGCTTATATATTTTAATTAATTAATAATTTTTGAATTTGTTTAGTTATTTTCTTCGATTATTTTTTCTTTCCGTTGCATTTCAGTATTTTCCAATAAGCATTTTTGATGTGCTTTTTTTAGCTCTGTTTAGTATTTTGTTTTGTTTGATATATTTTAAAGGTGTAGGTAATTTATTTATTGAAATTCTGGTAGATCAAGTTGCTTGTTTATTTACAGTTTCTAGTTAATCATTCGTATTGTTAAAAATATTTAATATAGTTAGATTATACGAGTCTGAACAGTCTGGTTGAGGTATTGGTTGGTGGAATTTTGTGCAAAAAACCAATAATCACAAACACATGCTTTTTTCTTCATCTACGCAGAAGATACCCATGGAATCTACTAGATGTTACAGGATATTAGGTAGATTTGGTAGATTTGATCTTAGTAAAATATAGATTCAAAAATCAAGTCAAAGATAGACGATATTATTCAGGTGTGATATGATAGATAGGTCTGATATGTTTTCCCGACACTTTTTTTACTCAACCTGGTACAACTTAATATTGTTGGATATCATTGTGTTATTATTAGTTGTGTGATAAAAGTGCCCAGTGACTGAAGTTGTCTTCAAGTCGAGTAGTTAGAAATAGTGGTATATCTAACTCAACTTGGTCCATAACCTTTTTGACGTCAGCGTTGTCGGCTCTTCGGTGTTTCACTCGAATAACTCCTGCGGTTGTTTCTTTCTTGATTTTCTCTTATATAGAAGGTTAAGTTTCTGTTTAAGGAGTTTAATTTGATTTAGTTTGACTTGACAAGACGTTAAATCAAACGATTTTGGGAAAACAGGAATCCTCGATGCAATAGTTGGTTATAGCGAAGTCAAACAGGGTTTCAAGGTTTTTCATATAATTGATTGATGTTGCGATTGTCTGTCCTAATTTTTCGAGTTTTCGGGACAAAAAAAAAAATAGAAATACAATGTTTTTGAGATTTTGTTCTTGGATCGACCATGCAACACAATAGGTAGTGCCAGTACCAAATTGGTGTATTGCGGTCTTGTAGCCAAGCTGAGACGAATAGAGAGTTCGTAACACGTTAGCCATATAGTTTTTAATGGCAGGCGATAACTTTTCATGGTTGTATTCCAAGCTGCGCCTATGGAGTATGGGGGTGGTAGCCAGAAGTTGCTCATGAAGTCCAATTTCTGTGAGTTCTTTTCTGAACTGTTTTCGGAGCCGGAGCTAGACCGGATCGTCCGATGGTTTCACCCATTTTTGTGTCTTTGATATTGCTGTCTCGTCTATTCCGATGCATTTGGGAAAAGGGTTTAGAATAAATGGGGCCTCGGGGAGATCCCTTGTGGCCACGTACACTATGATGCACCTCATGACATAAAGCCTAAATTTTTGAACAATCGTCAATTACAGTCTTCGATAATTATATGTATTTCAAATAAACATGTAATTATATTTGCTGGAATGCGAGTTTTCTGTAACTAAGGTTATCTCAATAGAGATCAATTTTCTTTTTCATTGCCACCATTGGCGTCAGGAATATGGATCGCATCGACTCTACTCTAAAAATGTTTCCAATTTTGGTCAGGCTTCGGTTCACCAGTCGTCTCAAATATAGTTTGTGTTGAATTACAATGTGTCATGTTAACTTGTTATTTTCTATCTTGTACGGACAGAATGGACAGTATTTCAGTAACTGAAAAACAAAACTAAGGTTTTATCTTCACGCTACCCTCTCTCGCGTGTAAATTTGACACTTACGCGCTGACTTATGACATTTTCGTAACTTAGAGCATCCTTACGGTGACATTTGCCACGTCCGTTGTTGTCGATATAGTACTCACAATCATCACCGAATTCTAAAATTCGTAAAGAACTGTGGTCTTTTTGGACTGGAAATTATATACTAGGCTGACAAATCATCTTCGTTCAGAATCGTTTTTCGTATAAATTTAACACTCCTATAATATATAATAGTGATCCACACGGCACCTAATGTACATCAAAGCGGTAGGTACCCAATTACTCACATTTTATTGTTAGCCTTACATGGAGTAACTAACTAAAGGTTGCATCAACACTAAATTAAATTCAATATTTTTGTTACACGTTGACTGCTTTTTTTTTTATTAATTTTCTAATTAACGTATCCTGTATACGCCTGTTTTTTTAGGTCTGGAACCACAATCTGTAAGACTAAAACACACATTAAATATTATATTGTAATTACCTACCATTTTTTTTTTTTTTTTTTTTTAATACTTCAGGTACTGTTACTTGGTCTCTTTCTTTCTTTTTCATTGAACAATTTATTATATTTTTTTTTTTTTTGAGAGTATGATAATCTCCGTTCTTCAGTCATCACTTTGGATTTTAAGAGTTCATTATCGCCCTTCAACTTTGAAAGACATTTATTTTCATATCTAAAGATGGATATTCAATATTCATATAGTAGATACTTATTTATAGCTGTTCAAAAATATTAAAAACATACTTATTATTAGCAATAATAAAGTATAATTATTACATTAACTTTTTATATAGTATCATCTTATTAACATATAACAGTTTTTGATTTTTAATTTTTCCTTCGTTTATATATTGACATTAAATTTTATGTTTATATTCACTTTCTGTCCGAAATTGACTAATTGAAATTATTAGTTCATTGTTTTTATGTTCAAGTCTTCTTGTATTTTATACTTTTCTTTTTTTTTTTGAACTAAAGAATAACATTCTCCAATAATAAGTTAATTAAAGTATTATTATTTACATAATTTATTGGAAAAAAGTTCTTTTCAATAAGAAAATATTGTTTGATACTAAAATTGTGTTAAGTACCAAGGAACCAAGGTAATTAGTAATTTATAATCACTCATTATGTTA
Source organism: Aphis gossypii (assembly GCF_020184175.1). NCBI lineage: Eukaryota > Metazoa > Arthropoda > Insecta > Hemiptera > Aphididae > Aphis > Aphis gossypii. The sequence continues at coordinate 16,261,291 of NC_065533.1, read as the reverse complement.
TCATATGAAAATGACTTCACCCTTTCAATAGAACATTTCAGTTTGTCTACTTCAGATTATTGTATTTTTTACACTTATTATTACCTTCTTTATATTTGCGTTTCAATGTTTTCGTGCGCATTTTTCTGAGTATTCAGTTTTATTTTGTAATTCATCATTTTTTTTGTTCAGAGGTTTGGAGTATCTTATATACTTTTATAGATTCTGGAAAAATACAAATAAATTTTAAACGGTATCATTACTTCTTAATATGCTAAACGAGTGTTTTAATAATAAGGTAATACGTGTCTTTTTTCATGCATTCTATTTTCAAAATTTGATCTTGAAAGTTGATTATTTATTGTACAGTTTACAGTGATTATCCAAATTGTTGTTTTGAATATTATTAATTATTATGACTAACGTACTTATTCTCAGCCAATTATAGCTAAGAAACAATTAGAGAATGTCTTTATGATTCAAAAGCTGCTTTGTCATGGATGCATCATTATCTGCTTGCAACTTCTGATGAGCTTGTTTTCTTTGATATTCGATTGCCGAATCAACATGATCTTGAGTAATTAATTCGATCTCTTCATTGTTATTTCTAGCTAATATCTGCTTGATTTAATGCATCACATATTTCATTAGTTTGTATTATAACGCCAGGTCCCTTTGCTTTGCCTGATTGTATATAATCACACAGTTCATTTATGATGTAGACTGTAGAGCTGTTTAGTCTTTAACTTCTAGGGTAGCTTTTTTCTTTTCCGTGTCTGATAGGACTATAATATACATTATGAGTTTAAAAGAGTTTGTAACATTATTGTTACTGACGTAATTAGATCGCCAACCTATGACCCGTAAAACACCGTACTAGTGAAGGAGGCCATAGGATTTTCTTTATAAAACCAGGTTCGGGAATTAAATAATAATAATAATAAAAAAATAAGATTAAGTAAATGGATAGATAATGTTTATTATTGGGTGTGGAGAAAGCTCGACCTGGCGTAAAACTCCATCAGAATAATTTATTAACATAACATAGAATATATAGAGGAATGCGACGAGAGCTAACGTCGCCCCATAATGGACTAACCAATATAGTGATATTACAATACATATAGAAAAAAATTATAAAATATATACATATCAGGAACCTCACAGAGGGGCCGTCGGTCCTGTGGATCCGATCCGACAATTACCAACACCAGAATGGTACGGTGCACCATTAAATAATTATAAAACAAGTATAAATAAAATATATATACATAATGCCTGCCAAGGCGTACACCCTAATATAATATATTATAGTATATTACCCGATGGAGGTAGACACTCGCCTTTGCAACGCCCATCCCAAACCTTGCCCGTCGGTGAAATCCACCGCGGGAGAGATTCCCGGACGTGTCACTCCATAGTATCCGACTTATATATATATCAGATATAAAAAAACAATTATTCCTTGAAAGTGACCACAATAACAATCCGGTGGCTCTCTCCTCAGCTGGCGTAAAACTTTTTATAATAATTCATTTATTCAACTTAAATTTATTGTTTTACTATTTCATTTAAAATACTATTTACATGGCATAATTAATTTTACATTGTTAAATTCAGGTATGTTGAATAAAATTGGCATTCGTCATTCCAAATTATTAACACCAAAATGTAAATCTCTTTATGGCACTGGTGTAATGATGCAAAAATTATTACGGACTGAAAAGAAAAAATGCCAAAATTCAAGGAATGTCTTAAAGCAGCTGAAAAATTCTCAGATAAATATTTGGATTCTAAAATCATTGGATGTATGACACCCGCGGCAGCTATATTCACCAAACTTCAACTTCGTGAAACGAAGAATAGTCCCAAAGGCCGTAGGTTTACTCTTGAAGAGAAGCTACTTTGTTTGTCACTGTATAAGCAAAGTACAAAGTCCTACCAATTATTTTCGAAACTTTTTATATTACTGGCACGTAAAACCTTATCAACATTGCTATCCCAAATTTCAATCAGCACCGGATTAGACAAAAGTCTTTTAAAAGTTTTAAAAGAGAATGCAAAACTTTAAAAGAAAAGGAAAAGTATTGTGTGGTTCTATTTGATAAAGTGAGTCTAGAATCACAGTTACAGTATGATGACAACGTTGGCTGCATTGTTGGATTTGAGGATAATGGATTAGATCGTAGGTACCCAACGTTTTGCTGATCATAGTTTAGTGTTTATGATAAAAGGTATTACAAACAATTTTAAACAGCCTATATCATATACGTTTTGTGAAAGCTCAACAAAACGATATGACTTGGCAAATCAAATTACAAATGTACTAAGAGCAGTACATTTGAGTGGCCTAAAAGCTGTTGGTACTATATGTGATCAAGGTACTACAAACACAGCTGCTATTAATATATTAATAAATGACACAAAAGCATTCTATTTGCGCCAAAATCAAAAATATAATGATACATTTTATGAAATCGATTGTGGTATAGAACGAATTAAGGTTGTTCACTTGTATGATTCTCCACATCTCTTAAAAGGTATTCGTAACAACCTTTTAAGTAAAAATCTTATGTTTACCATCAATGGCCATCAAAGAGAAGCATGTTGGAAGGACATCGTTGATTTATATGAATTGGATAGTGTCACTCAAGATATCAAAATGTTACCACGATTAACAAGAGAACATGTCATTCCTGGTGAAGTAAAAAAGATGAAAGTTAAGAATGCCTCTCAAGTTTTTAGTCAGCGAGTTTCATCAATTTTATCTTTTTTATCATGTAAGTAATAATAATAGAACATACATTTTATTAGGTAAAATAGAAAAAAGATGTTTAAAAAATGAATGTTTATGATCATATATTAATTTAGTTTTTAATTTTAATTTTAGCAAAGAATATAATGAATCAAAAAGCTGAAGATACAGCTATATTATGTTTATTTTTTGATAAGGTGGTGGATGGTAAAATATTTCGTACAGCTGTCAAACCAAATTCTCCTCATCATCAGCTTTGGAGAGAATCTTTAAAAGTGCTCGATACAATGTATTTTGTATATCCTGTGTCCAAGGAACGTTCAAAACCCCAACCATCCACTCTAAAGAACTGGGTAAAAACTATTAAAGGTAATAATTTTTTATATTTTAAAATTATATATTATAATATTATTATTGTTCTATAATCTATTTTTAATTTAGTCTTGTAAAAAATAAATTTAAATAATTGAAGTACTTGTCAGGTACAGATAATTATTTTGAAAATAATTTATACATATTTATTACATACCTTGAAATTTGAATATTTAATAAAAATGGCATTTAATTATGAATATAAATATTTATTTTAGGACTTCCAAAGTATTTGAATACTTTTATTTAAGACTGTCCTAATCCATTATGTAATATCATTTTACATTGACACTAACCTATTTGAATTCAACAGGATTTCAGACGATTTGTTCCACTATTCGAAATTGTGGTGTTCGGTCTCTTCTATTACGGAATTTCAACCAAGATTCGTTGGAAAATATGTACATAAATATGTAGGTACATATGTATGATGTTTGCTTCAGCATACAACACATTATTATTAAATAACCTAATGTCAAGTCATTTACCAAGAAGCAACTGTGAAGAAAATTTGGGAACTACTTCTTTAGCATAGTATCAGACACTATTTAAAATATTTACTGACAACCAACATAATCAAGACGAAGAAGAAGGTAGGTAATTTAGAAAAACGTGTGTCTGATGGACCATTGAAGGTAAAATGTAATTCTAATATTGAAACAATCCTATTGGAAAACCAAGCTAAAAGTTATATCGCTGGTTACATCATAAAAAAGCTTAACACGACTTTTCTTAAAAATTGTCCTATTTTTTTGCCTCAAATTTGTACTGAACCTATAAATAATGATGATCATCAACTTGCATTAAGTAAAGACTACTGTCTTGGTGGTAAATATAATTTAAAATATCCAAATACAATATTTTGTAAATTAATTCAGGACATCATTAATATGATTGCTAAAATATCGCCTTCGATATGCCATCATCTAAATTTGAAAACAGAAATTATAAACGCTATCAATCAAAATTTTAAAACAAATGTAGTCGAGTGTTCAGATCATCAGTTACTTTTGGAAAAAAATTAACAAATTTCACTGTTAAAGTTATGGTAAATAATTGGTGTACCCAAGTAAACCGTTTACTAGCTGGAATCATTAATCTTTCAAAAAATGAAAATGATCATATAGGTAAAAATTAGTGCTTTTTCGAGGTATAAAACATTTTCTAAAAAACCTAAGTATAGAAAATGAAAATATTGACTTAAATTGTAACAGCTCATTATTATTATTATTATTTGTATTTTTTAATCATTCTATTCTTCATCTAGAGTACAGTATTTATTTATATATGTTTGATTTGATTAAATTTTTTTTATTATTCTTATTATTTAATAAGATGTTAATTTTAAAATATATAATTATTTCATTACAATTACACTTTTTCTTAACATTACAAATTAATTCACATATTTCATCTCTATATTTATTAATGTAAGTAAAGATATGGTATAAGTACTTAAGTTGACAAATTTATCACTTAGCTGTATTATTATTATTATTATTATTATATCTACTTTTTATTATCTAATATTAATTTTGTAATATATTACCAAGTTCATTCATTGTAAACTGTATTCATATCTGTTATTATGTATCTATAATTATGTTTTTATTGTTATGAAATATAATAAAGGTATATTTTGTTCTGTAATTATATAATGTTTGAATTGTATTAAGTATTGTCGAAATATTTCTTATAATAAAAAACAAAACCTAAATAATAATAATAATAATGAATGTTTATTTAGCAGTTTTTAGATAATATGTACATACTTAATATTTATTATTACACTGCAACGTCTATCACTAAGGATGTTTCCTTAAAAAATATATATTAACTTTTGTTGTTGTTTTTTCCATTAATTAATAAATGGTGTTTTCGTTTGATTAGCAAATAATATCTTATTCATATTTTTATAAGGTATTTCAGTATTTATTTTGAAGTAACATACAGAAAATAATGGGTAATAAATTGAGAAAAAAATGATGTTATTAAATAATAATTTAAAAATCACGGGAATATTTTTTGGACCAGGACGCGACGAGCGCCGTCGCCTCCACCGTAGTTCTTTACATCGCTCACCGGGAGCGCTTTTCACAATGTTCCGAAAAATAACACGGTAGATGCCTATCTAATATCTATCGGTATACTTCTCTATGCACTAGTTTGTCTGCAGTCGTCAGCCGTTAATGTTCTTCGTAAAGTAGCACGACTATATTTTATTTATTAATTATTAATGTTGTACGCGTTATCAAACGCGTTAAGCAATTATTTAGTCAAATAATATTATTCTATTTGCCCATGAACGCATAATATTTTATGAGGCAATCATAACAAATTGATTTATATGTAATGACTAATGTTATTGACATGAAAACAATTATTCAACAACACCCATTAATTTGGAATACAAAAACTAATCGACATTTTGCAAATGGAGCATACCTAGTGAAAATATGAACTGCACTCAATTGTAATTGCCTACACGAAATTTAAAACAAAGCGTAACACGAATTTTAAGAAAAACTGTTTTGAATGGTTTTCTTTTTCTTTACAGACTTTGGTCTGCACAAATTGTCAAACGAATGTATGATAAATAACGCTGGTTATATATATATAATAAATTAGATATAATAAAGTGTAAGCTGGTACCTAAATTAATGGTCAGTAAATTTGTAAAGTCATATACCTACCTATTAAATCACCATCAGTATCGTGCAAGGCATTCAATTGGGGGAATTAGCTGGAATGTTATTTATGTTTGTATAAATCTAGTTCAGCACCTCTTCAAAATTTCGGTTTTTTATTTTGGAAACCTATGTATTTTAACGTTTAAAAATGATGGTGCAAAGTTTTTTCGGAAATCATTAGTTATAAAGTTGTAGAGTAATAAACTCACGATTTTTGGTGTCTGAGCGAGCAGCGAGCGAGTGGCAATGTTGGCCCCTAATTCCCTTTAAAAAATGAAAACGTATTAAAATAAGCATAGGTATATATTTTTGTTTTTGGACTTCTCAAAAACTTATGATTTCGGAAAAAATTTGACACCATAATTTTTAAAACGTTAAAATACACTGGTTTCAAAAAAAAAAAAAACAAAATTATGGTTACAATTTATTTTATACTATTGTTTATAAAAATTAAAACCTAAAATAAATTCCCAGTTGAATATATTTTTATTAAAACAGATAATATGTGTAAGTACGAGTGCTACGACACGTATCATTACGTATTACATATATAATTATCTAATCTGTGTTTTATAGTATTATATCGCCACTAGCATCGGCTAAACACTGAAAATCGTAAACTTATTATAGTCTGTAACTTTAAAACTAATGATTTCGGAAAAAGCTTTTTGCACCATCATTTTTAAAACGTTAAAGTAGGTACATATGTTTTCAAAATAATAAATAACCAACATTTCGAGTGGGTACTAAGCTAGATTTGTTCCTTTATTTTGTATACTTTTTCCTTACAACATTCCTAAATAATTGTATTCGAATAAAAACCGAATCTGCTTCATGTAATGCCACGCTCCTGGTGGATTGTTTTGTAACTACATCTTTAGGAGAATCAAACGTGCCAGCCGCTGGGCGCGCGCCGGCAGTTGGAGACTAGTTTGTCCGCTGCCGTTAGGCATTGACGTTGTTCGTAAAGTGTCATGATTATTTAATATAATTTAACAACATTTAATGTTATTCGTGACACCAATGTGTGAAACATTTATTTAATCAAATAATATTATTCTATTTGCCCATGAACGCATAATATTTCATGAGGCAATCATAACAAATTTATATATAATACGTAATATTATTGACGTGTAAAACAATTATTCAATAACATCCTTGAATTTGGAATACAAAAACTAATAGATATTTTGCAAATGCAGCGTACCTAGGTGAAAATATGAACTGCACTCAATTGCAATTGCTTACACGAAATTTAAAACAAACCGTAACACGAATTTTTAAGAAATACTGTTTTGAATGGTTTTCTCTTTTTACTGACATTGGTCTGTACAAATTCGCTAACGAATGTATGATAAATAACACTCATTATTATTACCAAGTTTACTATTTATTTGAAAAATATAATTTTATCGATCGCAGAAAACTGTGTAACGATGTGATCGCTAGACGTTCCAAAAACAAGAAATTCAGAAGTCTTATTAAAAACATTGTGCCAAAAATAATCCATCGATCGCTATTAGACGAGAATTCATTATTTGTCTTAAACTATTAAAAATGTTATCTATTATTCATATTAATAGTGCTTACTTTTAACTCACAATTAAGTTTTTTACGCCACCCATCGAAATAACCGTTTCAAAGCTTATAAAATACTTAATAGTGTACCTATTTTTATTTTCAAAAAGTGAACATTAATAAGTTAAACGCTGGACTTTTTTAAGCACTTTATTTCACATAAACTTAAACGTTGTATTAGTTAAAGTAATAGTCATTTTTTGTTGATTGTATCAGTAGGATGCATTTTTAACAAATAGTATTAAAATTAATGTGCACTTATATCACTTTAGAAGACTAAAATTTAATTTACTGCGATTTTCTTAAGACAAGTACTTAAAATAAGATATGTGTGAACGGAACGGTATCCGACGATGTCTTACCACTGACGACACTAATAACGCAAAAATAAAAATAAAATAAAGAGAATAATTATAAATATAATATATTAATAATATTATGAATATATCAAATATATTATTATTTAAAATAATAGAAATAGAAAATATATTGTTTATTTATAATATTATATATTATTTATGTATGGTGATTATGTGGTTTAAATAAATTGTAAGGCAAACACAAGGGACACGGACCTTGAATGAACGACTTTTATATTTATAAGTCATTAGTTATTAGTAGGGCTAGGGACTTCATTCCCTAATTTTCATATTAAAAATGCTCAAATATGCAATTATAATTATAAAATGGTCAAATATGCAAAATATGAACTCGTATTACTGTATTGATATGCTCGATTTTACATATAATTATTGTAAATTCGTTATTTTTATTTAATAAAATAAATAACGGTCGAGTTGTCGCACGCATGTAATATACTCTAAAATACCCCAATAAATCAAGTCGCTGATGATTGGAACCAGTGGCGTATTTTCAACATTTTCTGGGGGGGGGGGGGTCCACAGTTTATGCATAATTAAATAATTTATATAAACTATGAAAACTATGTACCTATTGCCTTTATCACACATTATATTTAGCCATGACTTGGAAACTGTCGTTAGAATACACAGAATACCAATTTCTATACTTATTACTTTACTATACTGCAGAGATATGTATAGGTTTTTTTCTAAATACGCCACTGATTGGAACGATTCCTATTATCTAATCACGATACACTCGTCGGAACTTAAAATACATAAAACCACCATGTGACCGTAACTATTAATTTATCGTTTTTGATCATAACACTAGGCTAATTTTTCCAAAGGAATTCGGCATTTATTTAAATCGTTTGAATTCGCTTTCGCGCATTCTAAAAAAATTTTTAGTTCGTCCTCACACGGCGGCTTTACATACTTCGATATCGTTTTTTCCTAATAATAAATAAATTATCATTATAAATAATATATTATTTATAAATTTTTAAATTATTATACATACAACTACGAGTTTTGTAATTTCTTGAGTTACTGTTTCTGCGCATTTTTTTTTTTATCATTTAATTTTAGTCCATTTGATTTTAACCCCTTTCTGCATGATTTTTTATTTTTGACTGGAAAAAAATCTACTTCATTAAAATTTTTCCCTGATTATGGGAAAAATAATAAAAAAAATTTCAAGTTCAAAGTTTGGAAGTTATAAGGTAAAGTTTATTGTGTTCCAAATATGGCACATCATGCATAATAGTCACTTATCAATACTTTTGTAAGTGCCATATTTGGCACACCATGCATAATAGTCACTTATTTTCTTATTTTCACATTTTTTTGAAAATTCGTCAAAATTATGAATATTTGCAAATTATTTTGTAGGTATAATTCATAAAAATGTTTGTATAGGTAGCTAAGAGTTGAAAATTTAATACAAGATTTTTCATAAGTTTAGCTTACAATAATTATAAAATATCTTAAATTTTGGTGTATTCAGGCCATTAAAACATAAACCACCTTTTTCACCAACCACTGGAAATTATATCCTAGGCTGACAAATCATCTTCGTTCAGAATCGTTTTTCGTATACAATAATGATACCTATCATTGCATTCAAATTTAACCTACCCTAGTCCGAGGTCAATTTCACCCCCTAATGTACAGCAGAACGGTACCCACTTGTCCACTTTTTTTTTTTTTTATTTAAATTTAAAATGAATAAAATAGACTACAAATTGTTACATTAGATGTCTTAAAGCAGCTGAAAAATTCTCAGATAAATATTTGGATTCTAAAATCATTGGATGTATGACACCCGCGGCAGCTATATTCACCAAACTTCAACTTCGTGAAACGAAGAATAGTCCCAAAGGCCGTAGGTTTACTCTTGAAGAGAAGCTACTTTGTTTGTCACTGTATAAGCAAAGTACAAAGTCCTACCAATTACTTTCGAAACTTTTTATATTACTGGCACGTAAAACCTTATCAACATTGCTATCCCAAATTCCAAGTTCATTTATTGTAAACTGTATTCATATCTGTTATTATTTACCTATCTATAATTATGTTTTTATTGTTATGAAATATAATAAATGTATATTTTGTTCTGTAATTATAAAATGTTTGAATTGTATTAAATATTGTAGAAATATTTCTTATAATAAAAAACAAAACCTAAATAATAATAATAATAATAATGAATGTTTATTTAGCAGTTTTTAGATAATATGTACATACTTAATATTTATTATTACACTGCAACGTCTATCACTAAGGATGTTTCCTTAAAAAATATATATTAACTTTTGTTGTTGTTTTTTCCATTAATTAATAAATGGTGTTTTCGTTTGATTAGCAAATAATATCTTATTCATATTTTTATAAGGTATTTCAGTATTTATTTTGAAGTAACATACAGAAAATAATGGGTAATAAATTGAGAAAAAAATGATGTTATTAAATAATAATTTAAAAATAACGGGAATATTTTTTGGACCAGGACGCGACGAGCGCCGTCGCCTCCACCGTAGTTCTTTACATCGCTCACCGGGAGCGCTTTTCACAATGTTCCGAAAAATAACACGGTAGATGCCTATCTATCAGTATACTTGTCTAATGTCTATGCACTAGTTTGTCTGCAGTCGTCAGCCGGTCAGCCGTTGATGTTCTTCATAAAGTAGCACGTCTATATTTTATTTATTAATAAATGTTCGCGTTATCAAAAAATGCATTGAGCAATTATTTAGTCAAATGATATTCTATTTGCCCATGAACGCATAATATTTCATGAGGCAATCATAACAAATTGCTTTATATGTAATGACTATTGTTATTGACGCGAAAACCATTATTCAACAACATTTGTTAATTTGGAATACAAAAACTAAACGACATTTTACAAATGCAGCATACCTAGGTGAAAATATGATCACGACTTTTAAGAATTAGGTACTGTTTTGAATGGGGTTTTTTTTTTACAAACATTGGTCTGCACAAAATGGCAAACGAATGTATGATAAATAACGCTGATTATTATAACTAAGTTTACCATTTATTTGAAAAATATATTTTTTCGATCGCCGAAAACGTTGGTACAACGATGACCACTAGACGTTCCAAAAACTAGAAATTCAGAAGTCTTGTTAAAGACATTGTGTACCTAATAAATAATCTATCGATCGCAATTGATGAGAATTGATTTATATGTCCTAAACTATTGTTACTGTTTTACTATTTATAATTGTATCTTATTATAACTTATTCATGTACACAGTACCTTGTTTTAACTCTCAAGTAAGTTTTCTACAACACCCACCGAAATAATCATTTGAATGCTTATAAAACACTTAATAGTGTATTTTTATTTTTCAAAAAATGAACATAAATAAATTAAACACTTGACTTTTTTAAGCATTTTAGTTTGACTTTGGTCAATTTTTGTTGATTGTATCCGTTGGATACATTTCTAAAAAAAAAAATGTTATAATTAGTGTGCACTCATAACACTTTATAAAAGACTAAAACTTATGTCGGCTTTAAAATATCACCGAAAACGCAATTTCTGTTCTTGTCTATCATTATAAAAAACCACATCGATAGCTTTGTATACTCGTCGCGGCGTATTAGAGTTAAGTATTAAAAAATACGGTGTCCAGTAAAACTGGAAAAAAGGTTATTTTAAATGACCAAAACTTGATTTTTTATGAATTCTTGAACATGAGTACCTTTGATTTACCACGAGATTACAGTGTAATTCTGTGGTAAATCCAATCTTATACTTATTTAATAAATTAAATAATAGATTTTATTACACAAATACTAAGTAAAAGTATAAAAGATATTGTAAATTATTTTGTTTTTTAAATCTACCGCATAAAAATGTTCTGAAGTATTTTATTTAATAAATAAAATAATTTTCTTACTTTTAGTCAACCGAGAATGATTCTGAAAAATTCGTCAGAGAATGAAATTAATAAAACTAAGAAATTAGTATATTCTGACATTGTTTCTATATAAAATAAATAAAATTATTGTATTGAATAAATTGTTATTCGATGAAAGTATTGTTGTTTGGCCTAATTAGATAATAGTTAGACTACAATACAGAGAAATGTATTTTGAGTTAATTTATTGATCCATTTTTTTAAACTATAAGGTTACCCCATTTGGTTACACTATTCGCGGACACATCATAAATACTAAATAGTCCAGTCATTTAACGATTTTTACTGGTATTAAATCGGAAAGTGGGTTCCTTATTAACCAAAAAAAAAGTCACTATCGCTCGGAGGTCCGGAAGTGTCCGACATCTTGGATTTTATGTGAATTTTTTCAGTATTTTTGAATAATCTTTAAAAAAATTATTTTATTACAATAATACCTCTATAAAAATATTGCTGACAACATTTTCAAAAAATATGTATGTTTATAATATATTTTTGTAGTTTAAATAGGTAAATGGTGAAATCCACCCGCACGTTGTAATATTTCGTAGCACGTTTTAATAGGCCATATACAGGCTGCGGCGTCCCACTCGTGTACACTAGAAAACAAAATTTTTTTTTTTTTTTCATGTACTAACATATAGTAACATTTCTTAATATTAATATTAATATATTGTATACTATTGATAAATATTACGCTTTATGTTTGTTGACAAAGGTACACACAATAGTGTATGAGTGGCTAACTTTTCAAAATGTATAGTTTTACAACGTATATTATGTATCTTAAATAATGGTTAAAATGTTTATTTAGTACAAAATTAACAAATATTTTTTAACATGAATTATTTACATTTTTGTAACGAATTATTTTTTTAAGTAATAAATAATAATAATACATAATATGATTTATTTACAAATATTACAATACCATTCTACATGTATGGTAGGTTATAAAATTAATTTTTTCGTTTGGGTAAAAGGATTGCTTTGACAATATAAAATGTCATCTTCATCCTGAGTATCATCTAAAATTTAATAGTTGATAGGTCTAAATAAACCAACGTGGCAACGTTGTCCTCTCTCAGTTCTTGAGTATTCAATCTGCATAAACTTAGATAAAACCGCGATTTCGGACAACACGTTTCGTTGTTGCTAAGTCGTTGTGCCGCCTTTGCGCCTTTATATATCACGCGTGTTGTAAGCTGTGACCGTCTTTCGCCAACCACCGAACCTAGCTTGGTTCCTGAAAAGTTCAATCCTGTTCGTGGATTTTCCCGTCTCCGCGATGTAGCAGCAGCCCAGGTTTAATTTTTTATCATTACTGTAAGTGTATATTTACTAATGTAAAAGGAATCCATTGTTGTGATTCTTTTAATTATTATTACTATTATTCCACGGACTTTACCGCATAATTGTTGCTATTTTTATTATAACGGCATACGCTATATTATGTTAATTACCTATATTTATATTATTAAATAATTAATTTGTTATATCTTGGGTATTCTTCCCTTTCCCATCACCCCGCGAGTCGTTGCCGCCAACCGCATTTTTCGTAGGAGCGGCTTCGGCGCAAACACTAGGATAGTAGGATTGTTGATAAATTCTTCTAATATCTATAGTAAATAATGTAAAGGTAACACAATTTAATCTTCTACACCAATATTATTTAAATTGCTGTCTAGAATATTATTTTTAAATTCATCTTTATTAGCTGGTTCAAATATTTTGACATTTATTTTTCCGAAAATTCTTAAATCTTGCGACGATGGCATTATTTTCAATCAATTTATTCTATTTACTAGACATCTATTTGAATACCAATTTTCATTGAGTATCTAATTATCGACCGATTTAAATAAACTGTCGTATATTTTCCGCTATTACTTATAATAGTTATATCACTGCCATGTTTGTTTGTTTATAAATTTTATTGGTATTGGCGTTGTTACGTTTTCTAGTTTACAATTTAGTCCGACACGTAGCTACCAGCTACGCCGCACAGCGCAGCATCTAAAGTATAAACTATTAATGCTCACAACATAAAATATCACAACGCGTGGATGGATTTAACATTTCCCCTATTTAAACTACAAAAATATATAAATATACATATTTTTTGTAAATTTTGTTGGCTATATTTTTGTGATAAAATGAATATTTTTAAAAATAATTTAAAAACACTAAAAAATTGTACATAAAATTCAAGATGACGGACACTTTTGGATCTCAGAGCGATTGCGACTTTTTTTTTGTTAATCAGGAACCCACAACCAAATTTTCTGTAAAGTATCAAAACTTTCCGATTCAATTCCTAAAATCACCTTTTTTGAAGCTTAAATGACTGGTTTAAAAAATATTATGAGTATTATAGATTATTATTAATCACATCCAGTACCTCTTCAATGGTGGTCTTGACATCTGGGCCTCTCACCTTTGCCGAATATTTTTCCAGCTTCACAGCTTTCAGGAGAAGAAACTTGTAACCACCATCCTGGGTAGCAATGTACTTGCGAAGGTAGGTAACTGAGCTTTATATGGAGTTTTGTGTCCGGCCGAGCGTTCAAATACTTTCCGTTTTTCCCAACAGATCCGGTATTCCGTTGCGTGTTTTGGGAAACGACTTTCTCAGCTGTAGTATTATCAGAAAAGGGGGCCGATCTGAGCACTCTCATTGCTGGGTTCTGGCTTGCTGATAACGATTTTTGAGATGTGCCACTCCCAACCCCCAGCTATGGGGTTTCCGGGAACCATACAGCAGTAACATCAAAACTGTTTGTTGTACTTGTCATAATTGTCAACTACTGTTCGTAATATGTTCATCTTCCCTTTCGACGGGATCTATGAAAAGACAAGCGTCGCCAGATTAGCCACATTTGATCCCTGTGGGGTACTATTTTATACTTATTTAATAAAATTAAAAAATTTGATTTCATTACACAAATATTAATTAAAGTATAAAAAATACTGTAAATTATTTCGTCTTCAGATTTATCGCACAAAATAACTTAATAAATAAAATTATTTTCTTATTTTCAGTCAACCGAGGATGATTCTGAAAATTTGTCAGAGAATGAAATTAATAAAACTAAGAAATTAGTATATTCTGATATTGTCTCTATATAAAATAAATAAAATTATTGTATTGAATAAATTGTTATTCGATGAAAGTATTGTTGTTTGGTCCTAATTAGACAATAGTTAGACTACAATTACTTACATGATAAGAACATCTAAGATGACACTCGTTGTAAAAAAATTTGAGTTGCACATTTCACTTTCATTTTCAAATTTTTTTCAGGCACCACATGTTGATCGGTAATTCGTGGTAACATTTTACAATCGGGTGTTGCACTATCGATACTGTATAGATCTTGAATGTGGGACCATTTTGCACAACCTTTCTCCCCATTGATTGAAAAAACTAAATCTTTTGTTAAGAGGTTATTTCTTATACATTTGATCAAATGTGGGACATCAAAAATATGAATAATTTGGATCATTTTTCCATCATCTACTTATATCTCATAAATATCATCCGTATATTTTTCATTGCGCTTGATAAAAAATCCTTTTGTCTCATTTATAAGAAGTTTTATGGCACTATCATTAGAACGGCCTTGGTCAGAAATGGTTGCCACTATTTGTAAGCCTGTTTTTTGGACTTCTCTTACCATATGAAAACAAAAATTTATTTTTAGATTTATGTACCAAATTTCATAATTAATTTTATTCTTACTTCTTTTAATAAAACAGCTAGTTGCTCATGTTTGGTAGCCCCTTGACAAAAAGTATATGATACTGGTTGTTTAAATTTTTTTTTATGCCACGCACCATAAACATAAGTGCATGATCAGCATACTCTTGATTTCTATTGGAAGCACTGTCCACAAATCCATCAATTTGATCTGCTGTTTTGTTGTAATGTAAACCGTTGCTTAGACACACTTCGTCAAACATTAATGTACAATATCTAAATGAATGTACATTTAATTATTTTATTATACAAATGTTGAAAGAATGTGATTTTAAAAACCTTTCCAGTGGTTTCAATTTTTCAGATTTTTCTTTTAGCACTTTCATAACTATTGGACTGACTCCAGTAGTTATCGACACACTGCTTAAGACATTCTGCAATGTTGTCACGTAGCACAAATGATATTAATAATAGCAAGGAAAAAGAAAGAAGAAAAGAAAAAAAAAATGTATGTAATATTATCGAACGATTACTATAATAATAACGATATTAAGAATAGTTAAAACAAAATAATAACACTAGTGCGCGAAGGCACAGTCCACACAAATCAGTGTCCCGACGGAGACAAAGTCGTCGGTAAGCAAAGAATATATATATATACAATAATATATATCGGGTGCCCCGGGCACCTACAGTTGCGATGGGGGAACTGGCGATTACCGCCCAGTTTCCCACTTGCCAAAACTATTCCCGGTATAGGGCCTCGATATCGACAAGGATGTCGTCACCGCCCACCTCCATTGGTTCGTGTGACACGACCGTTGAAGGGGGGGCCTGACAAGCATCCTCGTCTACGCTCGGGGTCCCCTCCCGGGGAATAGCGTCCACCGGAGTTTCCGGCTGCCGTTCCGGGATCGGGGCTGGAGGCGGTGGCTGTGTCCGCGGTCGGGCGGTTGGCGGCTGTACCCGTGGTTGGGCAGTTGCCGGCTGTGGCCGCGGCTGGACGGTCGGCAGCCTCCGGCGTTGTTGCTGGCTGGGACGTCTGTGCACCGGTGGTAGGGCACTGGCCAGCGCTGGTCCCTGTGCTGCGAGTGCCGGCCGTGGTTGTGGCTTCGCCGTTGGTGCCGTGGTCGCCTTCCGGACCGTCCGCTGTGTGTGGCGGACTGGCCCCGTTATGGGCCGACGGTCCGTCGGTGCCGGTGCAGCTCTCGCGTGCTCGCGCCACCCGCGCTCATACGCCGCCCACAGACGAGGGTCGGCCCGTAGCTCCGCCGTGTCTACGTCGCCGATCTACTGGACCGATAGTCCCTGCGGTGCGTCCGGAGGGAACTCTGCTCCCAGCCCGATCAGCGTCGCCCTGGTCTGCCGCAAGAAGCAAAATATTATGTATTACAAGATCGTTAAAATAAATAATTAATTTTTTTGTTTCTACATAAATGTAAACCATTTTTATTCCAGATTTGAAGAATGGTTTAATAGAAAATAGAATAACAGATGTTTATTAGATGATGTAAATTAACATGATATAAACCTTCTGAAAAAAAAAAATATTTAATAAATAATTTTTCAATTTTCTATTGTTATCCCATTGTTATTTTTGAATATTAATTATTGGTCTATCCTAATATCATATTAATTATCCTATTATACCCATATTATATTATATTTATCTAGGTTAATAGTTAATTATTTAAAACTGACTTCTAGAGAAAAAATTCCCCCGGCAAAGCCGGGTAACACCTGCTAGTATTAAATAATTTTAACAAGTTCTTTCCACAGCTAGAAGGTCCATGAAGGTTAGATTAGGTCTGCTATCTATCTGCCCATAGGTCTAATATATCTCTGTGCCAAATTTTGTCGCAAACGGTCCAGCCGTTTAGATATGCATGGGCAGACTGACAGAGAGAAATCCATGTACATTAAAAAGGTATTTCTAACTTTCTGAGTAGGTACCAAAATTTTGTATCAAGTTATGTTTGACCAAAAACCAAGTTATATACTTTGATTAGTTTAATTATCATAGACTTGAAATATAATAAATAAGATTATACTTATGCCCGGTTGCATGAAAACAGTTCTGTAAATTGTTGGACCGAAAATATATTGATAGTAAAATAATGGAAGTTAAAGAACAGATTATGTTTCATGAAAGATGTATAAATTGTATCAAATAATCAGGTTATAACCAATTATCAGGTATTCAGTAGTACAAGGTTTTCCCCATAGATATATTAATACGTCTATGGTTTTTCCTAGAGAGCCTATATAATAATATATATATATTTATTATGTGGCTCTCTAGTTTTTCCCATTTATTTTTGTCTATGGCTTTGACTTTTTAAATCCTTTTTTTTTTACCGAGTGATTTACGTTACATTACACTTTTTCTATTGTATTTTATACTTTTTTACGTCATTGAATTGATATAATTTACTTTTCTATAGTAATTTATTGCATTAAATAAATAAATTCTAAATTAAATGCTGTCCAAAAAGGATACTAATTTATGTTCATAAATAGATATTTTGTTTCTTTTCTGGACACCTATTAATTTTTTCTCCATTTATACTATAAAAATAACAAACTTTCAACGGCCATAAATCTAAAACTAAGTCCGACCACAAAATTCCTATTTCACTTACCTAGCTAGTAGCTACAAGAGTTTTTTTTTAAAAAAGTATGCCCTGTTAAGTAACAAAGTTCCCATTTCTTATATTGAAACTTTGATAGTAATTAAACACTTTATTCAAGGGCAGTTATGGAAAGATAAGATTGCCCCATATAAAAATAAAATTGTTATTTCATATTTTATGTATATAGATGACTTTGAAATTAATAACCCATTAGGTTCACACACATCTGTACATTCTGTTTCAGTAATTTATTATAGTTTCCCTTTATCTGATCAATCAAAACTTATAAACATACATTTAGCTGCTCTAATAAAGGCTGTAGACATGAAAGAATTTGGAAATGATTTATGCTTAAATAAATGATCTTGAGGTAAATGGAATCAATATAGTTACCCTAAATGGTACACAAGAAGTACATTTTATTTTAGGACTATTTCTTGGTGATAATTTAGGATTAAACACTATTACCGAATTTAGTAAATCATTTTCGGCAAATTTTTTTTATAGGTTTTTTGTTAAGTTCATAAAACGGTAATTAAACATTTATGTAAAGAAAATCCTTCATTACTCCGTAATTTTTAAAATTATGTAGATGATCTTGCGATTAATGACTTCAAGCAAATTGGTATTTATAAAAATTCAGTTTTGAATAAGATAAATTATTTCCATGTAACTACTAATTATAGTATTGATATTATGCATGATATCTTCGAAGGTATTTGTCATTATAATTTATGTCATATAATTAATTATTATACTGAGGAGGTCAAGATTTTTTCTCTGAAAACATTAAATTATAGAAAAAAGAATTTTAATTATGGCCCTATAGAAGTAGGAAATATATCATCTCCTATAAAACCTATTCATATAAAAAACTTTCTCTTAAAAATGTTAGCGAGAGAAATGATGACATTTGCTTAATATTTTTCTTTAATGATAGGAGATTTAATTTCCAAGGATGATAATGTGTGGTTATTTTTTAAAAAATTTTTGAAAATCATTGAAATTTTACTCACATGTAAAATTTCTTATGCTACAATTTTCCATCTACAACAACTAATAGAAAAGCATAATTATTATGACTATATCACATGGTTCAAGTATACATTAAAACCAGTCAAAATAAATGTTCAACTTCGGAAAAATTCGCATAGAGCTGAAAATTGGTACACACCTTAGGTACATTATTATAAATAAAATGTCATAAGTTCCTATCGATCCCACCGCTGCTAAAAATTTAATTCGAGGTCAAAGGTCACAAATATTTCTAAAACTTTAAGTTTTTTTGTAAAAATAGCTATTACATAATTTGTAGATCAAGTAATTATCTAAAAAAAGGTATTTTGAACTTTTTTCTTATAATTAATATTTCATGAGATATTGCAAATTCAAAATTTAATCTTTAAGGCGCTTGGTACATTTTTTTTCTCTGGGGTTTAATCTATTATTTTGTCATAAAATAAGTTTTTATTTAGGTTTTTTAGAATTGAAAAGAAATGATACAATGCATTATTAACTATTATGTCAGAACACTTGATTAGAAATTAAGTTAAATTTGTTTTGTAAAATTATGTTATAATGAATAATAATAATAATAATCTTGAAATTTTTCGGTAATAAAATTTTTCTTCTTGAAATTTTTTATTGTTCTTCTTCACTTTCTTCATCCTCTTGTAGTGTTATATGCATAGGTTGATTTAATAAAAAATATGAATCTTATGTCTTATCGCTTTCATCATTGATAGCTTCATCATAAACTTCATTATCTACGGTATTTGGTTCAACATTGGAGCAAGACTGGCCTCGACAATTATTACATACTAGTGAACAAAATAAACCGACTTTCTTACAACCACAATTATAATTACAACCTTTTTTGCCGTTACAAAATATAGTATTCAGAAGTTTTTCCGAAACAGGAGGGAGTTGAGTTTTGAATTGGCTCCAAACCGTTATCTTTAAATACCCATCCCCAGTCTTCAGGATTCAATTCGTTACCTAGCCATACTTGAACTTGATAATAGACCCGATATGAATGTTGATAAACAGTAGAAGATGTTGGAGGCATGACTAAATAAACAGTCATGATCGCAAAAAAACCATTTTTTCCTATCACTGCGCATTTTCCCCAGACTTGGCAGAAACAGTAAAATACCTAAGAAGAAAAAATATTTAATTGTTCATATCATAACCATTCGGCATTCATGACTAAATAATTAATGTAGTTTAGTTTTTAATTTAGTTTAGTTTATTTAGTCATGACACCATTATGCATTAAACAATAATAATTAAAATATTAAATGAAGTAGACAATTAGTGTGACACATCATTGGAGATTCAATGCAGGAGCAGGACTAAATAATAGGTATAGTTCAGTGGTTTTTTATTTATTTTATGAATTTTTTCAAGTTTTTCCGTTGTGTATTCTTCTGTGTTAAATATTTCAATTTTGACTTCTGTTTTTCTGCCTTATTCATTTCTCGTATACGTATGTACATTCTTGTACGGACCAGGCATTCTATGACTTCATTTGGTATCATTATGCATTTTTCATTTACATACTGATTAATTATAGTGATTAATTTTTTGACGATACCCCTTTCATTATCAAATTCTTGCATAAAAATGGTTTCAAGGACTTTTAACACATTCCAAAGATCTTTTGATGGACACGTAAGATACCCTAAAAATAATAAACAGCAAATTTGATTTTTAACAACATTTTTTTAGATTACTGGAATGCAGAATACAAACTACAAATAACCTTTTGATATATGAGACATCCATGATCCACTTTCAATATTTGTTTCATTGTTATTATCCTCAAGGAATGGATATTTATTTTTAAATTTTTTTGTTACAGAACCAGATATGTACATCAAATTACCTTCCTCGCATGGATCTTTTGCAGTGTATAATTCTTCAACAGTTGTCTAAAACCACAATGGTATATATTAACATTCTATTTATTTAATTTATTTATTAAATGCCTTGAATATTTTTGATACCTACCTCTAGTTCAAAAGAATTTAATAGTTTTAAACATTCATTTTCTATTGTTTTAGTTTCTGTTACAGTAGATTCTTCTAATATTTCAGAAGTCTGAAATATCTGAGCTGTAAGTGGTGTGTCCTTTTCCTTAAATTTATCATTTGATTCCAGCAAACAATTTTCATTTATAGAATCTTCAGTGTTACTATTTTTTATGAAAAATGCTGAAGAATGCTTTCCTAATATGTACCATCTTAGGCTTAAAAATATAGATGATTAATTTTAATAAAGGTTAAATATTTTAGTGAGTTATGTAAATTCAGTATTACCGATACTTGAAATCTATAGGGGTTGGATGGTCATTTGATCCTCCCATGCCTCTCATAAAACTGAAAAAGTTTTCTAATACCTAAATAAATGTAGGTACATATAATTAATTATTTTTATAAATAAGTAGATAGAATAACTTATAATTACATCCTGGTTATGTCGTCTTGTAATAATATATTCTATACCAATATAATCTTTAAGATCTTTGTACAGGTTTCTTAAAGATAAATTTGAAATCAGAATTCCCTTTTGGAATGTCATAAGTTGTTTTTTTCCGTGTACTCTCATTGTACTAATAAAATTATCCATCAAATTTAAAATATGGTTCTGTTCATCCAAATTTATTCCATATGCACTGGAATTGTCCCCTAACATTTGCTGAGAGTTATGAAGATCGAACCAGTTATTTATCAACAAAATTGCTTCTGAACACTAAATTTAATATAAACCATTATTATAGTAAGTAATTATACAATGTGATAATATCCAAACTCAGGAAATTTTAATGTACTTCTTTCCAATTAGATGTTAGTGCACCCGTGTCTCCATAGTATTGCATTGCTTTAGCAACGGTCCTGGAAAGAAGTTGGGCCGCGGTTTTAACTTTTTGACGTTGAACTCCACTGACATTTAAGTGAAACTCTGTCACTTTGTAAGTAAAAGTCAAGTCATTTGTACCTTGTACTTTCAACAAAGATTCAAACAAACTTTTACCTATGTATTTATTACCTCAACATAAAGACATTTTAATACATTGTTATGAATATAATATGAAGTAAACAAAATTGTCACAATTTATATGAACTTATAGTATTACCATTTTCAGTAACCATATTAAATCCATGATCAATGATGTTATTTCTTATCAATTTCAATAAATGTGGTACATCAGCAAAGACATGGATGTTTTTTCCAGTGTTTGGATGTAAAAAACTACTATTTGTATGGGTAATTTTCAATGAATTCCACAAAGAAATGTTAGTAGTGCAACGTGCTCTGATACTTATATTAAATATAATATATAAATTACTACATACCATAGCCAACAATAACCTAACATTGGGGGTGCAATAGACATTTTATGATAGGGGTGTAAAATATTACTATAATCGGATTCTAAAGGTGAGCAGGAGATTAAGTACATTTTTCTTAAACATATTAATATAAATCATCAACGGCGGCGGAGCGGCGTAATAATGCCGAACGCAGCGACAATAGTACATTGTACCAAATTATACTATGTGGCGGCATCGTTCAGGGTCAAAGACGGATCATCGCACGTATGCTTGTCACCCGGTATAAAATATTATAGGCACACAATTACCATCCGATAGAATAATAGGAATATTGTTTGACGCACGACATCGTTCAGATAACGCAAAGCGTGGGAAGAAGCGGATGCAGGTGCAGATGACCATCAGGGATCTGAAGGTACCGCGGGAGTCCCTGGACGATATATAAGGGGGCCCAGATTAGGCACAATTCAGACGTGATCCACCAGAGTTAGCGCAAGCACCTTCACGTCACCCAGTTTAATATTTTATGTCTCCTGGACTTAGAATATTTTTCACAAGTTTTATTAAATTAAATAATTGGACTTAGAATAATTTTAAATAAAAAACACTTAGAATAATTTCGAGAGTTCAATTATTTCACAAAACCTTTTCCAAATCGACATCATTCAACTGATTGTACGTGGCACGTTACAAATTTGGCGCAGTCGGTAGGATTCTTTCAAATAAGGATTCTTTGGACGAACAATTTTAATTTTTTCGAACTTAGAAAATTTTCGGAAAAAAATATTTTTTTTTTCCACTTCGAAAATTTTTCGAAAAAATTTAAAATATATCCACTTCGAAGAATTCACGGAGGCACATTCGGCAACGAATCACGGTTGAAGAAGACAACTGCAGAACGTCAACTTCAGCGACTCCGAAAGAGAAAGAATCAACAAGTAACACCACGGCTCAGCAATCAAGAAGAATGGAAGCATCAACTCAAACCATCGTTGTGTAAGCATAATTTTTTTTTTCTTAATGTAGACTAATTTTAAGCGTCTAACTCTGTTCGCGTCTCCTTTGGAATTAAAAACTCCATCGTATAAGTTACTTTTAATTGTGAAGGTGTATATATATATTCCCCGTGAAAAATTAAATAAAATATCTTGATAAAATTAAATAAATAATTTAAAAAGGGAAAAATTTAGAATAAGCAAAAATAAAAATAATAAAAAAAACGCAACGATTAAATAAATTTAATATTTTAATAATACACTTAGATTATTTTTACGCATAAAATTTTTATTCAATAATAAAATAATACAACTTTATTTTAGTTATAAAATATATAAATATTTCAAATATAAATAATTTTTCGAGGAACAAATAAATAAATAAGAATATTTTTTTTTTAAGAAAAAATTAATAAATTAAGAATCTAAAAAAAAATATATTTTATTATTTCCAAAAGGAAATACAACAAAGTAACATAAAGAACTTTCAGAAAAAATAATAAGTTAAAAAAAAAATCAATCAAAAAATTAATAATAAAAATATTTTATTTTTTAAATATAAATAAAATATTTTGACATAGAAAATTTTTCAGAAAAAAAAAAAAAATAATACTTTAAGTTTTAAAATAAAATTTTATTTTATTATTCTATTTATAAAATATAATAGCAGAAGAATAAAATTTTTAAAAGAAAATAGTAATAATAAATTTTATTTTTAATATAAAAGGAAAGAAAAATTATTTTAATTAATTTAAACATTTTTTTTAATTACGAAAATTAAATTATTTTATTAAATTAAATATTTTACAAGAAAATTATTTTTTTTTATGCGAAAAAATTATTTAAGATAAATATCGTAAGAATAGTATAAATAAATTTATTTTTTTTTTAAAAAAAAAAAAAATAATAAAAAAAAAAAGGAATATATTGTTAAAAAATTTATAATTAAGGGGAAAATATTTTATTTAAAGAAAATTATACGTGAAGAATACGGAAATAAAGAATTATAGGAAAAAAAATTATTAGTGAATTATACGTCAAGGAACACGCAAGAAAAAAAGAAAGAGTTTATTTTGTGAATTAAAAAGAATATTAATTGAGAATTTTATTGAAGGCAGTTAAGACCTTATTTATTGAATTATTGGGAAGGCAAGTAATAAGTCCTTATATATATTGAATTATTTTAGGCTGAAAAAGTGCCATATTTTAAAAGTTGATGAAAGGAATTATTTTGGGGCGGATTTGAGCCATATATTGAGAATTAAAAGTGTTGAATTTATTTAGGCTGAAAAAGTGCCATATTTTAAAAGTTGATGAAAGGAATTATTTTGGGGCGGATTTGAGCCATATATTGATAATTAAAAGTATTGAATTATTTTAGGCTGAAAAAGTGCCATATTTTAAAAAAGTTGATGAAAGGAATTATTTTGGGGCGGATTTGAGCCATATATTGATAAATAAAAGTATTGAATTATTTTAGGCTGAAAAAGTGCCATATATTAAAAGTTGATGAAAGGAATTATTTTGGGGCGGATTTGAGCCATATATATTGTGAATTAAATAATTGTGAATTTTATTGGGCCGAGTAGAGCCGTATATTGAAAAATAATTGTGAATTTTATTGGGCCGAGAAGAGCCGTATATTGAAAAATAATTGTGAATTTTATTGGGCCAAAAAGAGCCGTATTTTGTGAAAAAATAATTGTGAATTTATTTAGGCCGGGAAGAGCCGTATTTAGCGATTTTAATAATCGGAGATTTATTTAGGCAGAAATAAGCCGTGTTATAATTAAAAGATAATTGTGAATTTTATAGGCGAGAAAGTCCTATCGTGTTGAAAAAAGAATTACTTGACGTATATTGTGAATTTTAGAGAGGATAAAAATCCTAGAAAAAAAAATAAAAAAAAAATATATAGATAGAAATAATTGGGGGAATAATAAAAATATTACGAGAATTTTATAATAAAATAATATTGATAAATATTTTAAAGAGATTAATGTTTGATTAATAATTAAAAATAATAATAGAAAAAAAAATTATTTTAAGAAATAAAACATATTTAATTTAAGTTATACTAAATGAATATAAAAATAAACGTATGAATAAGGAAAAGAAGAAATAGTTTATAGTGAAAACGATAGTAATAGTTCGGAAGAGGAAACAGATACAACAAAAGAAATCGGAACTCAGGTAGAGTTAAATAAAAATATTGAAGTAAATAATTAGTAAACATAAGTATAAATACGAAAGAGGGTAGCGACTCTACACAGGGAATTAATAAGGAAAAAACAACAGGGAAAAGTTTGTTAGATACTACTGTTAGAGAAGACTCAAATACCGGATTAGAACAAAGATTAATAGGGTTACGTAGTACACCAAATTTAGTCCACTCAGAATTAGGACCAGTAAAGAGGAAGCAAAGAACAAAAATGTCTAGTGTAAAGGCTACAATTGAGCAGGTCACTGCTATGATACCAATATGTGCCGATGCAAAAGACGTTTGTTCATTCATACGGGCATGCGATTATGCATGTGAGGCCGTAGATAAAGAAACTATACCTTTATTAGTGAAATTTATTAATACTAGGATTACTGGCAAGGCTTTAGAAGTATGTCGGTATAGGGAAACCAGTGATTGGGAAACTATTAAAAAAATATTAAGGGGGGCTTTTGAACAGCAATTGTCACCACAAACATTACAAATAGGATTAAATTCAGTTCGTATGAAAAATGACGAAGATGTATTAACTTATACGGGTCGCGTAGAACAGTATATATATAATTTATGTAATGCAACATTGGCAAATAAAACGCCCGAAGAGGCGAGAATTTTAAGGCAAACTCTAAAGGATCAGGCATTAGCATTTATATAAACGGGTTAAAAATGGATTTACAAACAATATTACGAGCTAGGAACCCAGAAACTTTAGAACTGGCAATGCAAATGGCTAGGCAGTTAGAAATCGAATTTAGTTTTAACAAAGAATTACAAAATAACGAAACTAAAGTAAATCAGAACGGAAATAAAAATAATAACGGAAATCGTTGGTCAAATAACTATCAGGGAAATAATCCAGATGGACAGAAATTCGGTTATAAGCAAAATTATAATCGTGGTCAGAATATACAAAATCCGAATAATTATAATAATTTTAATCGTAATAATAATAGTCAATATAATAATAATTATTATAACAGTAACGTAAAGCCGATAACTTGTAATTATTGCAATAAGATAGGACACGGTAGTGTTAGCTGTTATAGTAAGCAACGGGATGAACGTAATGTAAATCGGACGAGAAATGGTCAAGTGTCGAACGGGAACGGCGTCCGTTCGATCAACCAAATAACGGCCGTAACGGAGGAGTTGTCACTCAACGATGTTTCACAATCGTATCAGTAATTAGTGAAAATCATGTTACATTACAATCACCTAATTTTAAAACAAATACAATAGATCTTCTTTTAGACACCGATAGTGAAATCAATTTAATAAAAATAATAAATTAACAGGCGAAACATTAGTAAACAAAAAAAGGAAAAAAATAAATTTAAAAGATATTAACGATAAAATAGTAACTACCATAGGCAAAATTACAATAATATTAATATTAAATAATAATAATAAAATAAAAACAGAGTTTCATGTGGTCGATAAAGAATTTCCAATACCGCAAGATGGAATTCTAGGTCACCACTTCCTGTTACAGAATAACGCGATAATAGATGTTGCGAATAATATATTAACAATAAATGATGACACTCGTCGCTAATTAAATAAAATAAAATATGTTTTACATATCTTAAACCACGAACGGAAATGATAATATCCATACCAATAGCTGATCCGATAATGAAAAATAAAAATATTTTAATACAGAAACAAGAATTAATACAGGAGCAACGTATAGAATTAAATGTAATAAAGAAAGTGATCTATAAAAAACGTAAAATAAAAAAAAAAAGGAGAGAAACGATAAAAATTTAAAAGTTTAAAATATATATATACACTTAGATTTAAGAAAACATACTGTACGAATAAGTTACTATTGGGATATGGAAATAAATTTGAATTGTGGGGAACTTTATAGATTTTGTACTACTAATATATTATAATAAGTAAAAAAAAAATATTATTTGTATTAATTAATTTACCATATAAGAAACTATTGTAATCAACACATTATACTAACCACATATTTTATTGGAATTATCAAATCAATTATAACACTATATTGTACTATTTACTAACACTATATTTTATTGTAATCACAATTATAAATTATAAGAAAACTAACCAACATATTTAAAACATAGAATGTATAACCAAATATTTAATCTAACCATATAATCATTAATTATATTATAATCAAAATATTTAATCAAACTATTTAACCATTTGTAAGTGTAATCAATCCATATTTAATCAAAACTATATATACAACATATACATCATGTATTCATATTATATAACGAAAATACTTTAAATGTAAAAGCATACAGAGAATTGTAATGTATGTCTTATATCAATGACTTGTAATCGATTATTGTAAACACTATAACATTGTAATAATTTGTAACTTAACCATCTTGTACTGAACTTTGAAAGATTTCTGTCTTTGAGACATAAACCTTTTTTTTCGTGGGGAGGTGCAACGTGCTCTGATACTTATATTAAATATAATATATAAATTACTACATACCATAGCCAACAATAACCTAACATTGGGGGTGCAATAGACATTTTATGATAGGGGTGTAAAATATTACTATAATCGGATTCTAAAGGTGAGCAGGAGATTAAGTACATATTTTCTTAAACATATTAATATATCATCAACGGCGGCGGAGCGGCGTAATAATGCCGAACGCAGCGACAATAGTACATTGTACCAAATTATACTATGTGGCGGCATCGTTCAGGGTCAAAGACGGATCATCGCACGTATGCTTGTCACCCGGTATAAAATATTATAGGCACAATTACCATCCGATAGAATAATAGGAATATTGTTTGACGCACGACATCGTTCAGATAACGCAAAGCGTGGGAAGAAGCGGATGCAGGTGCAGATGACCATCAGGGATCTGAAGGTACCGCGGGAGTCCCTGGACGATATATAAGGGGGCCCAGATTAGGCACAATTCAGACGTGATCCACCAGAGTTAGCGCAAGCACCTTCACGTCACCCAGTTTAATATTTTATGTCTCCTGGACTTAGAATATTTTTCACAAGTTTTATTAAATTAAATAATTGGACTTAGAATAATTTTAAATAAAAAACACTTAGAATAATTTCGAGAGTTCAATTATTTCACAAAACCTTTTCCAAATCGACATCATTCAACTGATTGTACGTGGCACGTTACAGTAGGACCCATATCACTTGTAACTGCTGCCACATTATATCCACAGTTATTTAATTTACTAATTATGTTGTTTAATATTGAAGCAGTCATTGGTGTATCATAAGAATAAAAGACTGGCTGCTTCTAAGATTTGAAGAGTCCTCTAACCATGACCACTTGCACAGTTTGATGTGATCCTAAAACTTGATCAATTGCTTTATCATAGCATACATGTGCTATGTAAACTTCATCAAAAGAGAGAACACCAATTTTATCTCTATCAGACATGGATGTACCTTAAATAATAGGTTATTATTAGTAATATTATAATTTATAATACTACCAAATGTTAATTAGTTAATTAATTATTAATGTTAATAACCTTTTTGTTTCATGATACTTAAAACATTATCTAATACACCTGGCTCTATGGAAAATGTTTTGGCCTATCTTCTTAATGTAGAAAGACCTAAAATACGACAACATGTTATAAAATAGTTCACATCAGTTTTGAAATAATTGAATACTTGGCAATGGAATAGTTTGAAGCAGATATGAATAAGCGGCTGTAGAAATACTTCTTAGTGTTATCGCTGATACAATATCCTCATTCTCCCACTTTTTAATTTGTTTTTTGTCATTTAAAAAGTAATTAATTTGTGTCTTAGTGAACACTGACGAAAACAACTTATGCACATTTAAATTAAAATCCTCTTTATTTTTTATATGAAGTTGTTCATTTTCTTTTTGAACTTCCAAAAGTTTTTGATTTAAATTATCTAGTTGTTTTCGGAGAATCGCTATAAATTATAAATTCAAAATAAGAAATATTAACAGAAATTATGAATTTAATTTTTTTTTTTTTTGGAACTACAAGACAAACAAGAAAAAAATTGTACAAACATTTCAGAGTTATCAATGGGTAAAAAAGACACATCATGTTCAAATTCATTAATAAGAGACCTCGGGATGAATGGTTTTTTACAGTCATCGAGAACTTCAACCTTTGGTACCTGCATCATATGTCAAGTTGTATTACAAATTATGTTATGCTCATATATATGTTATCATAGGTAGTTAAGAAAATAGTGATAAAGAAATAAACTATTTTTAACAATGTTTTATGTATTACCAAGGGACATTTATTGAAAGAATCCGCATTCGGTAAAATTTCTGAATTTGAGAATGTTGAGACTTCAGCAGTTTGTTGGATAGAATTTAATTTAACTCTAGAGCTTTTTATCTGTAAAATATATATTAAAGTGTAGAGACTGTATTTATAATTAAAACTATGTACCTATATCATTAATACCTATCATGCTATGTATAAAGTATCCACTATTTTTGTTATGTTGTATTGAAATAAAAATTATTTAGTTAACACAATATTTTTTAGTAAAATAAAATTAAATACTTACTCTCCGTGGAGTTAGATATTTTGTAGGACTGCATCAGCTTTAAGCTTTTTACTTTTCCAAGGAGAATATCCTGCCTTAATTTGGATTAACGGTTTCTCCTTCATTGCATTTGGCGATAAATGTTTTGAACAAATTCGTGCTATTGCACAAATTATTGCAATGTTTAATTGTCCCTTCATTAAATAAAAATATTTAACAGTATACTACATGATGACTTACCATCTTTCACTGTATTGTCAACTACACCACATGCGTTAAACCACTTTGCACGATAAGTGGGTGACTTTGGAACTCTGTAATAACTTACAGCCTTACCAAACCCTATGACAGAGCTATTTGTACAGCTAGGTACCATGCAGTTGGGCATTTTTATTTAGAAAAATAAAATGAATTTGTAACAACAATTTGCTTAAAAAGCCAGGAAAAAACAATACCCTTTTTTCAGGAAAAACCAATAAACCAGTAAACCAATATTAAATAAATTGTTTCTTACAATGGCAGATGGCTGTATGGAGAAGGAAAAGTATAAATAACTAAAGAAAAACAAACATTGTCATGTATAATGTTATTATGCATATATTTATTTTTACAATATTTATATTTCCACAATATTGAACAATACAAAAACAATAATGACATGGGAACTTATCATTTTGATTATTTATTATATTACTACTAGATTAAATGTATTACTAATAACTAATAAGTAATATTATAACAATAATAACTAATATAATATAATTAGAAAAGAAATAATATAATACAAATTATAGTTGGAATAACTTTTTTCTCCATGATATATAGTTTTTCATCCAAGTCTGGGGAAGAATGAATGCGTGAAATAATCTAGTGATCATGCCTGTTTATTTAGTCATGGTTGGAGGAAGACAGTTTAACTTAACACTTTTATTACTCCGTGTATTTTTTACAAAACTTAAATAATATCTATACTTGTCAATAGAATCTATTTTTTTTGGAGCTCCGTGCATTGCAAGAAGGAAACGAATTCCATTTGAATAATGTCTGGAGAAGAGTCAATCTTTTTAAATACTTCAGCGCAATCAACCAAATCCCGACATTTTTCAAATAATTTAAATACTTTTGTTTTACCTCTTTGATAAAGTGCTGACGTAGTATCACACCCAGTTACTGCATGTAAAAATAAGATATGAGCTTGACATTTCGAATATGAAGTTTAACTTTGAGATGAATAAATTTTTGTTTCTGTTTGACCTTTTCCTAGTTTTAAAAAGTAAATCATCTTATCGATAGGAGTTCGTGAAATTAGTATTATTAATAAATCGACGTCTTCACGTATACAGTGACCAATAGTTGTACATATTAATTTTAAATTTTCCAATTTATGACGTTTATTTTTCAAAATTAAAAGCTCCAAAAAATAAGTTAACGATGATTCTGGAATTTCTCTATTGATATTTTCAAACATTTGACTAGGAGGAGGGTAATTTTTAGTATCGCACACAACAGATTGAATATCTTCTCGGAGGATTGTAGCTACAGTTTTTAGTATCTTAAAACGTTCTTCACCTATATTTTACTTTTTACTAAAAAACATAAATATTTGTAAGAATTGGTAAAAATAAATGTAATTAACAAACTTACTATAAAATTATAGGTTATTTATTTGAGATTTAATGTAGCAGCCTATTGTAAAAATGTATTTTCTTCATCATGCAATAGGACCAATAGGTAATTGTAGATGATATCAACCAATAAATCAGTTAGAAAAATTAAAAAAAAACAAACATGATTTAATAACAAATAATTTTATTTACAAAAACAATTGCAAATAAATAAACCAATTTGTATAGGTATATAAAAAATCTTTATTTGAACAATTTTATTTGGTGTTATAAATTGTATTTTAAAAACATATGAATAAATAATGATACAAAAATAGTGGATGTTTTTAAATTAATAGCTCTAAAAAGAACTGTTTTAAAATAAAATAGCACTGCATATATAGCAAGCTTGTACAAAATAGAAAGCAATAGCACACTGCAAAATAGTTCTATGTACAAATGTTTTAGTACAATCAACTTTCTATTTTTCAATTATTTCTCAGAAACCAAAGATTTATTCAAAAATTTGATACCTGTAAAAATTCTGAAGCGTGTAGATAAATTTATTAAATATGATTTTTCAAAATTTTTACATGGATGATCATAAGGTACGTTACGAAAATCAATTTTTAATTTAGCCCCAACACCTTCCTCATAGGCAATACAGGGAAAGTTATCGATGAAAATATTTTCTAGCTCATAGATATAATTATAAAAATCATCATCAGGCATCATCAAATTTCCAAAAGTGGAATGGTTACTAGTTGGATATGCTTTGATAAATGATAGTAGAAAGGATTGATCCAGTTGTTTTTGATACTGAGCATAGTCAACACAAACCTGACAAGTATGTTTTTCCAGACATTTTTTCATTAAATACCCACATACATAGGTAAAAGAGTTCTTTTCAGGAATCTCTAAATATCTGTAGTCAACTATAACAACAGGAATACCTTTGAATATAAATAATTCTTGGTTCGGTTCTTTCAGAATTAGAGCTTTATCAGTGGATGGCACAACAGAGCTTAATATTTGGTCAAAATCATTAATACGATTTGCACCAGGAGAATGTTGAAAGTAATTTAAATAAAGCATTTTTTTTAAATGCCCATATAAATAGAATTGGTGTAGGATTAAAATTATTGCCTTGACTTTGGCGAAAAGTACAGAAGAAATTTTCCAGACAGTCTTGATTAATCCTATCAGTATAAAGGACATGATCTTTTTTTTAGGTGCATTTGTAGAATTCCATAACATTTTTAAACCAGATATAGAAGTTAACCAACCATTGATAAAGTTCATACGCTTAGTTTCATCTGAACCTTTAAATTTATGAACAACTTTTAAATTTTTAAAAACATCAGCCATTTTATTCAAATGAGTGACTTGGGCTTCAGTGTTTTTAAAAGGACGATTGTATTCTTTTCTTTTAGGAACCTTAGAAGAATTCAATTAGATATTTATTTCATGTGCGAATTGAGATCGGCCTGTATGAGTCCAATAGATAAATAAGGCTTCTAAACTAAGTAATTTATTGTAGCGTAGTTATTAGTTATAATAAATATGAATACAAACCTTTTTATTGTTGGCCGCCATCAAAAAAGTATTCTACGTATATAATGTAATATAGTAGAATGTAGATGATATTACTTACAAATGTTTACTTGTACACGTGAAAATCGCAAATGCAGTTTGCTGTCTGCAGTACATGACCAATATTATTATAATATTATATTTGTCATGGGAGAACCGTTCGTTTCGACGATAACGGCGGGAAAAAATTCGGTAGCTAAATAAACTCATTTTTTCAAAAGGCCCTGGGTATATATGAGCATAAGTTAATTTAGGTGCTAATCGAAGATTACTCCTGGAGTCATAATTATAAAATGAATTAAGATGGTCTTTAGTAATAACATTATCGTTAATTTGAATAGGTTGACTTTATCAAATGAGGGGGATCAAAAATATAGACAATTGATTTTCCTTCAACATCAAAATAAGGCTTACTAGGAGAAACATAAAGGCTTTTAGAAAATTGCACAAAATTAGTGCCTTGGTCTGTAATAAATGCCTTAATATTGAGTTTGATATTTTGGAGACGACAAATTGTTGAAAAAATTATGTCTTTCAGATCAATACCACTACAGCTACTTGAAACAAGAAAAGAGGCAATTGGTTGTTTCCAGTTATAATTTATACTTCTTAGCATAAGGATCAAAGCATACTTAGCAGGTTCATATTTTATACGGTTAGAAGATTCATGAAATCCAATTATTTTGTCTCTATTAACTCTATAATACAGATTAGCTTTTAATGCCATTTCCTTAGCACACAAGACACAATCAAGCCAATCACTTTTAAAGTTATGAATTTTAAATGAAAGAAAATTAAAAAGAAAATCATTAAGACCAGGATTGATTTCCTACTGGTGATTCTCCTCAAAGTCCGACTAACCGGAAGAGACAAAGATTTTTGCATCATCCTATACAGTTTTGGACTCACAAAATAAATATTTAAAGCAAGTTGTTTAATGTCATTAGAATACCTGTATCCCTGTCGTTTCCGATGCATATTGTCAATTTGAGACTTGACCAACATATAAAAAGTGGGAGAGCAGTATTTCTCACATACTCTAAGGGTTGTTTCAATGGAATAATTGTCAATTAATTGTTTATTAGAATCAATCACTGATTGAAGTTTCATCCTGCATTTTTTCCTTAAAGAGTTTTTTTCGTAATACTTTCTTCCGTGGAGTATGGTTGGATAATGATGTTGGCGTTTGTGGTTCAGATGAACATGTTTCAATTGAAGTTGAAGTAAATACATCAGACATAGAATGAAATGAATGTACAGAAGATGTATCTGAAATAAAAATTTGTAAATTGTAAGTAATACAAGTACAATATTATATACTGTAATAATTAATTAGTTTTTGGCTCAATTAAAACATACTTGGTGTTGAACAGGACGGCAAGCAAACATCTACAAGTTCAATGTCATCATCAATCATTACATTTTCAATAGTTTGCTCTTCTTCAACATTTTTCTCTGTCACAACTTCAAATAATGTTGGTATGGCATTTGAAACAAGTTGGTTTTTCAATTAATTTTGAAACATGCTGTTTTCAAAATTTAATGAACATAACTTATACTTTTTATTCAAAGTTACCATATCAACATCCTTTAAATGTGATAATTGAACATTGTCCACCCAAATTGCACATCTTTACATTAAAAATAATCAAATATATGTTATATTAATTTACTATAAATTTAATTGTACTTGTGAATTTATTAACAAAAAAAAGATATAAGTTTTCACCTAGAAGGATTAGAAGATTAAGATTATTTAGAAGAAAAATGACTTATTAATGCTGGATCCATTTCTATGCTTGGGCAGTTTATAATGCAATATTTTGCAATTCTCATGCGCTTATTTAGAAAGTCCATGGCATAAACTGACCGAAGTAACAAAAAAAAAAATTCAACAACAAACCACTGTTAGGTACAAAGAATTTCGAATGACTCGAGGATATCTCGTGTTCACTTTTTATTGATTTGTTTAGGTTACAGAGTTCACAATAGTTTTGTTGTGCTACACTGGTGGCATTTGAGCTCATTTCATCGATTTTGGAGAGTGTCCATTCTGATTTCACTTATTCTGTGCTACGAACACGTAATATACACACGTAGTCACATCAACGAAATGCACAACACTGATTGTAATAAACAGTAAATATCGATATTCAAACAAATAAATGAGATAATGGAAAAATAGTATACAAAAGTAATAGAAAATTATATAAATAGAAAATAATAATCGCGCTTGCGATAGCCAGTCGCCGTGTCAGTGCGGTGTTTTTTTGCATTGTATTCGGTTTAATCTTGTAACGATAATATACAATGGTATTAATGATAATATAAAATATTATTATTATTTTAAACACAGTATGTTATGAAATATTATTCATAGGAACAAAACCATGACAAATATAATATGTCTTATTTGTCATGAACAAAACCATATTTTTCAGTAAATTAGACACCAAACTCGGCAGGACCAAGCAAAAAACAGACTACAGTATTGATATATGGCAGTAGCCACTAGTCAGTAATACTACTTAAATATCTGCAATATCTCATGAAATATTAATCATAAGAAAAAAGTTCAAGATACTTTTTTTTTAGATAATTACTTGATCTACAAATTATGTAATAGCTATTTTTACAAAAAAACTTAAAGTTTTAGAGATATTTGTGAAAAACCTATTTTTGTGACCTTTGACCTCGAATTAAATTTTTAGCAGCGGTGGTATCGATGGGGACTTTTGACATTTTATTTGTAATAATGTACCTAAGGGCCTGGTCACACTACGACGATTTCGCCGAGCGGTTAAAACCGAGTTTGATTTTGCCGCGCGGTGTACACGAACCACACTAGTGCGGCAAAACCGCTGAACTTGTGTTCATTTATGAATTAGAAACCACCAAAAAGAGTTGTGTTTACTAAATTTTCAAAATTTTATACTTGAAATAATACTTAATTAAGTTTTTTATTATAATAATATAGTTATTTAATATTTATACTATAATATAATTATTATAGTGATTTGAATTAAT
The DNA here is from genome assembly GCF_020184175.1 of Aphis gossypii. NCBI lineage: Eukaryota > Metazoa > Arthropoda > Insecta > Hemiptera > Aphididae > Aphis > Aphis gossypii. The sequence continues at coordinate 16,224,958 of NC_065533.1, read as the reverse complement.
TAAAAAATAGAAATTTATAGTTTGGTTCTTAAAAAATATCACAAAACATGGATTATGATCATTATATGCAATTCATGAAAGTCGTACAAGTTGCCAACTATTTTGGTTACTTAAACGCTCCAAAAAAGGATAGAAGATACTGGATCCATCCATTTAATCAAACACGGGAAGAAACACGAAGGTTTTTGGATTTTTATGAAAAAATTAGACTGAATTCTGATAATTTTTTTACAAATTACCGTATGTCAATTGCTTCATTTGATGAGCTTATGATGAAAATTCGACCTTACATCACCAAACAAGAAACGACATTTCGAAGTCCAATATGTGCTGAGGAAAGACTTACTCTAACAATAAGGTAAAATTGGTTTAAAAAAATTATGGATAAATAATAAAACATTAATTTTTTTTTATCAAACCATGATACATTTTTTCGCGATAGTAATTAAATTCAATATATATAAATTATTATAATAATAACAGAAAAGTAACAAATACACTAAAAATATTAGTAAAGTAACACTTAGGTACCTCCTTCGCCAATTATCACACGTTGGGGAACATGGTTGGAGGCAGCAATATATTACTGTGAATATTTTAAACCAATATTAAATATAGTTCAGCAGTTAAGTGCCGAAGACGCAATATCCATCGGAAAAGTAAAAAAATGATGTTGGAAGAAAACATTTTGGAAGCCGATTTAGTATTTATCTATTCAAATTATGGAGTATTAAAAACAATTATAAAAAGCTTAGAAAAGCAATGTCTTCCGTTCAGTGTTGCCAGGTCAAACATGTTGAATGTTCGGACAATTATCTTAGAATGTTCGTATTGTGAAAATTTTATGACGGGACGGACTGGTATATATTTCCCAATTTTAATAACAACTGATAACAGTGACATCAGATATTCAGATTAGACAGATTATCTCAAAAATTTATTCAATTTATTCATTAAAATAATAAATGTCAATCACAATAATAATATAAATAGTAAAATCAATAAATTGTACATGGGATAATATACATAGTCAATCACAATTCACAATACTAATATAAACAGGTAATAAAATGGTAAAATAAATAATAGTATATACATATAATAATTAAATAAAATTCATACAAAATACATATTTTATACTCCTTCAAAAACAAAACTCGTCATTACTATTTTTGTCGTACAGGTTACTTGTAGTCATAGAATCTATCATTTTATTTGAGGGCTTAAAATTAATACATGTATCATTTTTAATTTTTATTTGTTGTGAGGCCAACAAGCATCCTTGAATTGTATCAGTATTTAATCGGTTCCTTGTTTTAACTTTAATTAAATTTACTTTGCTAAAGATACGCTCACAATCAGTATTTGAGTGTGGGAGAGATAATGCCCCAAGAGCAAAATTGGATAAATGTAAAAATGGATACTCTTGATTACCCATCTGCAAGTTGGATAGCTTAAACCAAAAGACATCTGGTTCTTCTAAATGATTAAGAATATCAGTTGGAATATTATAGTTATTCACTAATCTCCATTCATCGTCAATATTTTGTAATAATTCATCATTTAATTCGGTTATTCGAGGTAATAGTTTTAAAAGAGGAAAAATAGTACTATTATTTTCTCTTGTTTTTGATATAGCAACTTTAGGATCAATTAACTTTATTTTTGACATTAAGGGATTACTAAAATCATACTTTTTTTTAATTTGTAAACATGCTATTTTTAAGAATTGTTGTGCCCTCAATAATAAAATAAAAGTCCTTTAACAATGCATTATTACTATTAACACTAGGTTTTTAAATTTCCTTCAATACTTTTATACCAAGGTATATTTGTGTATTTGGTATATATTGTTCAACATTTTCAGGATCAATTAAATGTAAAGGAGTTTTGTTAACATAATCTTGTTTCATAAAACTTAACAATAAATCTTTGTAAGTGGAAACCATTTTATCGTGTAACTGAGTTATAACCACAGAAGAACTTTGGAAAAATGAATTAAGAGAGGTAAATTTGGGCAAGATCCAATCTAAAAATAAAAATATTAGTTTTATGAGAGGATCTGTTAATGCACTATAAATTGTTTCTGCTATTGTGAGACGTTCAGTTAAATGTTTATCTTGGAAATATAAAAACAATGGATTCCATTGTTCAATTAGTATTGATACAACTAAGTGCAAAGACAACCACCTAGTCTGACTTGGATGTAAAAGTTTATGTACTGAAGTGGAACAAAATTCCTGAAATTGCACAAACTGAGCACTTCTTTTAGAACTTATTGAAAAAAAAGAATAAACACTACGTGCTAAATCTTCACAGCGTTTGGGAAGGATTTTGCAAGCTTCACTTGCACAAAGGTGCAAAGAATGGCATATACAAGTCCAGATACTAATACCTGGATAGTTTTCAATCATTCTACTAGCAACAGAATTATGGGCGCCCATCATAGAATTACACCCATCCGACCCAAAACCTATGACATTTTCAAATGGTATATTATTATCAGCGAATGATTTAAACAAACAATCATATACATTTTTGCCTGTTGCTCCTTCTTGAGCCTCTTTGGGTTCAAATACATTCGACAACTCAAAAAAATGACTTACAATCCTGCCCATGTCTCGATTAAAGTACCTAACCACAATACATGCTTGTTTCACACAGCTTATATCCGTTGACTCATCAGTTAAAATGCTAAATTTTGTGTGTTTTAGACAATCAACCAGATATTCTTTATGAGACTTGCCAATCACATGTTTTATAACTGCAGTGGTTTTAGTTCTGTGCATGTTCAAATTTTGCAATATTTCAGAGCTTCGATCAAGACTCTTAATTAAGTCAGTTAAGTGGTCCATTGTATTAAAAGAAATAGTATGCTCAGGCACAAAAGCGGTAAGTTTTATTTCAGCTGATTTAACTTTTTCTTGTAAAGAAATATTTCTTGGTTTAAAAGAATCATTTAGAGAAGTAGTTGTCGATACAGTTTTTGACATAGTCATATGTTTTTTGCTGTTTAGATGGCGATTTAAAGATGCCGTTTCTGTAGCCAAAGTTGTGTTACAAATTATACATTTAGCACTAATATTAGATTTCTCATCGGGTCTTAATCATTTACTAAATTTTGGGTTTTGTTCCCAGGACTTACTGTACACCTGTCTCCTGTGCTTCAGCGGTTTACTGTCACCTCGTTTGATCCGTTTATATTCTGGTGTACGGCAACGTCTATCAGAATCCGATCCAAAACAAGAGTCATGTACCTATTAATTATTATCAATATATTGTTACTAACAATAATGCAATAATTAAATAAATTAAAAATTCTGTAGTAAGAGTGAACTGTAAACTAGTAGTTATCTGTGGGATTATCCTCTGAGGAATATAATATCTGGTTAAATATGATTGACATAACACTCAAATATAATAGAACAGACTATATTTTATCTGTGGGATTATCCACTGAGGAATATATCCGTCATCCGGTAAAATTTAATGAAAAATAATTGATCTTAAATTTAAATTAAGGCGGTAATATACAGCAATGATAAGATATTATCACTAATATGGCCGATGGATAAAATTACCGTAAATTAATATCAGTAACAACTTGTCAGTCCTTGGACCATATACTACTCTAAATTACCGTAAAACAAGGACCAGGACTTGATAGTATTGTGGTACTGATAATGATAAGGCGCACGAGCTGAGTGCAAAAAATTGGCATGGTGCATTTTTTAGGTAGGTAACTAAATTCAAACAAAATGTTCGTATTTAACTGTACGAATGTTCGTTTTATGTGATGTTCGTACACTGGTTGAAATGTTCGTACGCCTGGCATCACTGCTTCCGTTAGCTGATTCCATTAAAATTGTTGAAAATATTGAAAATAAGTTCAAAGAGGTATCTTGTTCCAAAGGCGTTGAAATATACAATAAATTTAAAAATGTTATTGAAAAAAATGACGGATTTCGGCAGCTATCAAATATATCGAAAATTATAACTGAAGAAAATACTTCAACGAAAAATATACCAGAAGACCTTTCAAGCAGTGACTTGGTATACTTTAAGTATGCCCCAATACCTTCAACCGATGTAGAACGGAGTTTTTCTCGATTCAACAACATATTTGCTGAAAATCGACGTGCTTTTTTATTTAAAAATCTATCCAAGTCTGTAGTAGTTAACTGTAACTCTCCAGGTAACTTTAAAAATATTATAAAAATCTACTTGATTTGTTTAAATTGATTTTCGTTCATGACTTTTTGTTTAGATGAGTGAATGTTCAAAATACAATTCAATTTCAATACAACATATAAAGTTCCACACAGTTCAATAAAATATATAAAATACAGTGTATATATTTTTAACTATATTTTTTGTTCAATATTAATTATTTAATGAATTATACATTTTAAAACTAAATAAATTTAATAAATAATAAATTAATAAACATGCATTTTTGTTTGCATATTTTCGCATATTTTGAGTGCATATTTGAATGATAACCATTGCATAAATGCATGCATTTCGACTGTTTTTAGTGCATATAATTCCGGCCCCTAGTCATAACTATATAAATTAAATACGATCCTCCTCAGTATTTGAAGTTCCAGGATTATTGAGAGCTGCCGAATAAGTAGATGGGTACGAATAAGGTGTAAAGCTTGTTTGGAAATGTGGAAGAAGGCATTTGAAGGATGATGAATTTGATGATTTGTCAAATTTTGTTGGTTAGAATAGTCGGTATAATTTTGATAAATATTATTAGGTTGAGGTGCTGTAATAATCCGTTTTACTGTATTAAGAAATTCAATTTTCAAATCCCACTTTTAAGGGTCGTTCAAAGGGTTTTAGGGGGGGATTTTTCATAAATTTAACCAGAGTATTTTGAAAGTCTAAATTATTTTGATCCTTCTTTTTTTTTTTATTAGATAAATCAGACGCTGGAATACTCACTTGTAATTGTGAAATAGAATTGTCTCCATCATAACTGTCATTATTTTCCATGATGTCAATATTTTCGGTATAATCATATTTCCGATTGTCCTAAATGATACAAAAAAAAAATACATAATAAAAATCTTAAACGAGCGATGCATGTATTGATTTTTCTAAGTATTTTTTTTTTTTTTAAGTGTTGATAAAATAATGTTGGGTGCCCAAAAAAATTTGAAAATTTAATATACAATTTCTTATAAATTGTTCTTATTGTAGTTAAAAAAATTTTTTTTCGCAATTTTTTTATGTAACGATTTATCCTAATATGATTTCAATATTTGTTATTATCCAAAAAATATAAATTATAGGTACTTGAAAATTTCACCAGTTATTTAGATTTTTAGATTTGCATTTCTTTACATAATTTAATTTTCAAAATATTTCTCTTATTTTAAGGCTATTTATAGGCATTTAAAATAGTCGTTTTTGTTTAGTTTTAGATTCTGAACGGAGTGATGAATGTATTGATTTTATAATGATGGTATGTTTTTTTTTTTGTGTCTGTGTACAGCATAACTAGTCGAAATAGTGCTTCAATTTCAAACTTCGGGGGTGGTTTCCGATGGAAAAATGAATATCCTTGGTGCATTATAGAGGTAAAAAGTAAACATTTTCCAACAGTTTCAAAAAAAAATGAGAAAAACAAAAAAAAAAATGACGGAAAAACGAGAATTTTTACTCAAAACCAGTTTTCGACCGAATCGTTTTTTTTATATGGTTGTAATTCAAAAACTAATCACTGTATTTACTTGAAATTTTTACTAAATGTTTATGTTAGTTTTATCTATATACAGTTAAATTTTCAAAAATATTTGACTTTTTGTGTTATTTATAGACCACTGAAATTTTCGATTTTTATGCGAATTTTTTTTTAAGTGTCGGTAAAAAATTTTGGATAACCAAAAAAACTTGAAAATTTAATACAAGGTTACTTATGAGTTGTTTTTATTGTAGCTAAAAAAAATTAAAAATCGTTAGTCACAATTTTTTTTTATAAACGTTTATAGTTCAAATTTTTATGAAATCTGTCGAAAACTCGAAAATTTGCAAGTAATTTTGAAGTTGAAAAATCATAAAATGTTTTGTGTTTATAACTAAGGATTAAAAATATAACACTAAGTTTTCCATAGGTTTTTCTTCAAGTATCTATAGAGAAAACTCGAAGCATCATTAAAGGAAAAATTTTAAGTGCATTTGAATTTTAAATTTTTATGAAATCGCGTAACGATAACGATTTATCCTCAAACGATTTTAAATATTTGTTATTATTCAAAAAGTTTAAGTCGTAGATACTTGAAAATTTTACCAGTTATTTAGATTGGCATTTTCTTTACATGATTTAATTTTCAAAATATTTTGAGTTTTTTTGAGCTATTAATAGACAACTGAAATTTTCAATTTTTTTGAAAAATTTTTTTGGCCCAATCAAAATACTTAAAAATTTTATACAATGTTCCTCATATGTTATTCTTATAGTGATTAAAAAATTATAAGAATACATAGTCACAATTTTTTTTTATTAGCATTTGAAGTTCAAATTTTGACAAAAATTCGACAAAATCATGAATATTTGCAAATTATTTTGTAGTTCAAAATTCATAAAATTCTTTGTATTTATATCTAACGTTAAATATTCTAGACTGACAAATCAACTCCGTTCAGAATCATTTTTCGTATACAATGATACCTATCATTGCATTCAAATTTAACCTACTCTAGTGCGAGGTCTACCCCACCCCCTAATCTACAGCAGAGCGGTACCCACTTGCCGTATTTTTAACATTATAAATATCGATAAAAATTATTAACTGAGTCAAAATGCTTGAAAATTTAATACAAAGTTCCTCATAAGTAATTCTTATAGTGATTTGAAAATTATTATAATACATAGGCACAATTTTTAAATAGGGTATTCTGGTCATTAGAATTTTGAACTTAAACCACCTTTTACACCACCCAATGGAAAATATATCGTAGGCTGAATGTTTAAAATAATATATAATTATTTATTGTTTAGCGTCTTATAATACTATATGTAATTTTTTTTATACCTAGTTACCTTTTAATAAAATAAATGTATTACCTAGTATAATAAATAAGATGTATAATAATATAATGAAATAATTTAATAATTAATGAAAAATAATTGAAAATGGATATGTTAAGGTGTGTTGAGTAAAAAAATGTTATGTTTATAGGTATTATGATTATAATTGATTATATAAATCATAATAAAAAAGAATAATGTATTTATTGGGTTTGGGGCTTTTTTTTCCGATGTATGTTACTAGGGGTTTTTTTCCAGGGCTTTTTTTTCCTATAGATTCATAATACAATATTACTATACAAACATTATTAATGGTAGCATACTGCCCCGGTTTGCTATTTATTATTCTATAGCATGAGTTCCCAAACTTCTTTTTTCGCGAAGCCCTTGAGATCTAAAAAAAATTACGAAGTTCCAAAAACTTGAAATACCAATTTTACAACTCATAACAAAATATGGATCAATAAATTGCTAATATACAAACGTCATACAATATAAATGTAAGTATTAACAATAATTGGGAGGAAGTAATGCGAAAGCAGTCCCCCTCCCGGTTGTCGGTTCAAATAGCAAAAAAAAAAAAAGTCGGCAAGTGGGTACCGCTCTGCTGTACATTAGGGGGTAGGGTGGACCTCGGACTAGGGTAGATTAAATTTGAATGCAATGATAAGTATCATTGTATACGAAAAACGATTCTGAACGGAGATGATTTGTCAGTCTATAATATATTATAATTAAATATTGTCATGTATTCTATTTTTAAACAAATATTACGATTTCATAAAAATTTAAAACTCAAACGCCGCTTAAAACATTTTTCCATAATGACTCTTAAAATTTTCTCTATAGCTTTTTGAAGCAAAACTTATGGAAAACTTAGTGTTGAATTTTTTAACCTTAGATATAAATACAAACAATTTTATGAATTTTGAACTACAAAATAATTTGCAAATATTCATGATTTTGACGAATTTTTGTCAAAATTTGAACTTCAAATGCTAATAAAAAAAAACTGTGACTATGTATTCTTATAATTTTTTAATCACTATAAGAATAACATATGAGGAACTTTGTATAAAATTTACAAGTATTTTGATAGGGCCAAAAAAAATTTTATCGACACTTCTATCACTATCACGAAAAGTTGAAAATTTCAGTTGTCTATAAATAGCTCAAAAAAAGTCAAAATATTTTGAAAATTAAATCATGTAAAGAAAATGCCAATCTAAATAACTGGTAAAATTTTCAAGTATCTACGACTTATAGTTTTTGAAGAATAACAAATATCAAAAATCGTTGTTTGAGGCTAAACCGTTATTTAACGCGGTTTTGTAAAAATTTAAATTTCAAACACTCATAAAAATTTTTTGTCTGAATCCGGTAGAGTTTTTTTTACAGATATTTGAAGAAAAATTTATGGAAAACCTTGTACCAAATTTTCAAAACTTAGTTATAAAAGAAAAAAATTTTATGATTTTTCAACTTCAAAATTACTTGCAAATTTTCGCGTTTTCGACAGATTTCGTAAAAATTTGAACTAAAAACGCTTATAAAAAAAAAAAAATGTGACTAACGATTTTTAATTTTTTTTAGCTACAATAAAAATAACTCATAAGGAACCTTGTATTAAATTTTCAAAATTTTTTGGTCATCCAAAAATTTTTTATTGACACTTTAAAAAAAATTTCTCAAAAAAATCGAAAATTTCAGTAGTCTATAAATAACTCAAAAAAAGTCAAAATTTTTTGAAAATTTAACTATATACAGATACCACTGACATTAATATTTGGTGAAAATTTCAAGTATTTTCAGTTATTAGTTTTTGAATTACAACCATAAAAAAAAAAAAATCGATTTGGTCGAAAACCGGGTTTGCCTAAAAATTGCCGTTTTTCCATCATTTTTTTTTTGTTTTTCTCGATTTTTTTGAAAACTGTTGGAAAATGTTAACTTTTTACCTTTATAATGCATCAAGGATATTCAATTTTACATCTGAAACCACCCCCATAGTTTGAAATTTGAGCATTATTTCAACTAGTTATGCTGTACACAGACACAAAAAAAAAAAAACAAAAAAAAAAAATACATCATTGTAAAATCAATACATTCTTCACTCCGTTCAGAATCTAAAAAAGTATTAACAATAATTAAAATGTACAAAATGGTCAAAATGTAGTATTAACAATTATAGTATTTGTTATTTGTTTAGTTCTGGACGTACTAATTGATTACTAATTCAGTAATACTTATTGAGGTCTAACTTTGATAAAATTGTTATCGACGATACCTTGTCAACTATTCGGTCAGCACAGTTTTCTTTAAAATTTACAATTATAACAACTTATAAGTTATGATTGTATCCAAAAATGTGTTAAAAAAAAAAATTATTACCTAATACTTGTGAAAAAAAATTAAAATAAAATAATTGGTAATATGTACAATAAAATGTTATAATATAATACGAGATTAGTCAAATAATTATAAAATATGAATTCAGATTAAGTTTTATTTTTTATAATTATATGATAATTGTTTGACAAATTTGTTACGACATATTTTATTATTTTTATAGTCTTCAATGTAAGATTTATTTCGTCGTTGCCGTTCCCGTTTTTTGTATCACTAGGTGTTTTTAAATGTTTATACTTTTAATTTTTATGTATATATTTGTTTGGATTTCATTTATAAGTAGCTACAGCTAACCAGCTCATTATGGGTGGAATAAAAAAAAGAGTAGAACCACTCGCACTCGCAAGCATTAATAGTTCTAGCCAAACTCGCCAACGCAGCAGCCCAATATTGAGGTAGAAATATGATTTCTTCATTTATGAAATTGTCAGTTAAGTACCTAATCACATTATTTTTTTAATCTTTCTTTATCAGGACAGTCTGACATAAAATAATTTATAAAACATTCTGATACTTCATGTGTGTCTAAAAACAATAATTCAAAAGTGTGTACATAGTCATATTTCAAATTACATATTTTTATGAGTACTACAAAAATTAATTTTTAATTTAACAAATGAAATAATATGTTCAGTTGTTAAAATTGTAAATTTTAAAGAAAACTGTGTTGGCCGAAAAGGAAAGGGTACATTTTGGCCGAAAAATGTGGTATTTGACGTGTCGGACATTGTTCAGTAGACTCAGTAGAGTCCTCATAATATTGTATAATTTATATAGGTACAGTGTTCTTCGGCATCGATAAGCTGATATTTAGATTTGCGGCTACGTAGAAACGGTCTATGCCTACTCATCGGCGATATTGCTCAGTTGGTGGTAGTCACGTCCAGAAATCAAAAGTGCCCGGATTTTAGATTCAACGGTTCGTGGGTCGGTGGGGGGGGGGGTGCGCGAAAATTCTAAGCGCTGACTGCCCCACGCGTACTTACATATTGGCAAGCGTACAAGTGTACAGAACGGCCGACTCTGCGAAGGTTACGACAGACCTCCGCGGTGCTAATAATAATACTTCTATCGTTACGCGTCTTTGCGAAACGGCCCCCGCCGCCCGCTAAGTAGGAAAAGCGCCGGTGCCAGTGATTTTCTATTACTGTACTTTACTTTGCAATTTTTTTTTTTTTTTTGTTCTTTTCTTGTATTGTTGTGACAATTGGCATTGACATTAGAATTATTTGGGTCAGCGATTTCTGCCGTATTACGACACACGCGGCTCTACAAGATCGACGATCCGATCGTTGCCGTCGCCAGTGTGTGTGTGTCGCGCAGTCCGCACAGTAACCGCCGCCGCCGCTCCGTCTGCGAGTAAATTATATTACATTTTACCAATAAGACGTCGTCCGATCAAACCGTCATGCGGTCATCACAGGAAATCGTCCAAGCGGGACGGCAAGTGTTCCCGTCACCGGATTTTAGTTCCAACGGCTCCATGGCCGCTGCTGTAGCCGAAGGTATTATACACAAACATAATGTACTCGTATAATTCGATTTGCACGAACAGAATCCGTCGGGTGAGGTACTCTTTTCTCAGTTAGCGAATATTTAATGCCCCCCCCCGCCTACGACATTCTGTTTAATTATTTCTAGTAAGGCTTTGTGGGTATCTACTTTTTCTATAAAAATATTAGATACATATTTTTATAACGTCCGTTTAAATTCAGTCCAAAAACTGTACATCAAAAAAAAATTAAACGCCTAAAACGGAATGATCCCGTGGCTTATTACAGTGGCTATATCACTGCATATTGGTTCTTTATCAAGGTTAGCATTTTTCGTTGAATGTGCTTCCCCCTAAAAAAAAAAAAAACTATTTTTTTAAATAAATATACAATTATAAAATTAATATTATACTTCATTAAAAGTATTTTAATGTATATTACCATATGAACACACCCTAAATTTGTGATAATCACTATTCGTAAGTTAATTTCAACATAGCTGCCAATTTCTCAGGTGCCTATAGAAAAGCTTAAAAGTTTCGTCTTAACACAATGTAGACGACTCAAATAACACTTAATCTATTTTAATAGACAATTTACTATGCGGTCACTTTTGGATAATGCCCAGTAAAGGTGCCTATTGATATTTTAGTAGAAATAGCAGTGGTCGTGCAAGCCCGGATTTCGTTTCGCTGATAATTTTGCCCGGCTTTGCATCAACGTGCTTAAAAGAAATTAATTTATAATTTTTAATTATAATTTATGTGGTTTTCACTATTAATTATTAATTATTTATTAATTATCTTACAAGATATCATGTCGGTATATACTATATATTACATAAACAATTTTGAATTTAGAAAACCATATTTTTTTTATTTTTTTTACAACAAATCATTTTTTTTCCGATCTTAATAAAATTGGAAAAATTAATACATACCAAAATTAACAATCGCAATTAACTGTTAATAATAGCATGGTTCTGAAAATGTTGACAAATATAATAATATTCCTAGTATTAATAATAATAATACACAAAAGTAATTTTCATGTTAAACATTTTAGAAGTTTAATTTTTATATATGATTTTATTTACAATAATTATTGAAAAAAGTGGCAGTAATTTTTCAAGATATTTGAATCTATTGGTGACTTTCAAATATATACATTTTTGCTTTAAGCGATTATATTTATGTTTGTTATACTAAATCAATAGCTCTGTATAATCATTTTTAATTATATTTTAGTAGGTACTTACTTGTGTCGAAATATTAATTAATCAAATTGAATAATATTTTTATTTATTAAAAACTATAAGTACCAATTATTGCACCAAAGTAATTTTATACTAATGTTATCACTTATCAATCAACGTGTATTGTTATTTAAATATATTTATGTGATTACCGTGTAGGTGCGTTTTAGTTACCTACTTTAACATTGTATTCAATATAAAAACATGAACAAATTTATTAGATAGATATATTAATGAAATCTATGTTTTTTCAACTACCTACCTACTCAAATGTAATCAAAATATAACTATTATTGTGATTGATGTTAGATAACTAATTAAAATAGATCCTGTTAGAGGGAAATTTCTTTTCATTGGGTTAAAAATTAAACTTATTATATATACAAAATATTATATTAATCCATGGAATACTACAAAGTTCCTACCAAATCTTAACCCTAAAATCTTAACCTTAATATATGATTATACAGTATATACTTTAGTAATGCTCTTATTATACTCGTTTAGAAATTATACCTATATTCAACATGGTACTTCTAAAAATTATTTTTGTTATAATGACATGTTACCTACTTTCACGTAACTCAAAACCATTATTCAGTTAGGTGGGTACTTTGCATTAGGTATAGGTACCTATTATGCAATTCGTAATTACTTACAAAATGTAGTTTCAAGATTATGTATGGTTTTTGAGTGAATTTATTTTTAAAATGTAGAACCTCTCTCAAACTAAGTTTTAATTAAAATATTTGATAGAATGCTTTAAATTAGGTTTCTAATTCTAATTAACATGATATATTGTAATGATTATTTATAGTTCTATGTAAGAATGTCAAAGAAATATATTTATGAATAAGTAGTAGTAATTATCGATAATATTTGATAGAAATTTGTCGAAAAAGCTGAGTAAACTATTTTAAGTATGATTGGTATAAATTATATTTAAAAAACTACGCTGGTTAAAATTAAAAATGTTAAGAGTAATCGGAATCTGATAGAATACATTTTAAATTCAATTGTTATCTATTAATATCTTGTTTAAATCTTAATGTTCAATCATCTTTGGTTTTTTTTAAATTAGATTACTGACAGTTAAATTTAACTTAGAACCCTATTAAATTATTAGCATATATCAATTTATTTTTAAAAATATATTTTTAACAAACCTTGTAAAAACTCTGTAAAAACATTGAAAATAAATTATCAAGGTAAAATCATATTAAACTATTTCGGTTTGTAATAATATTGATTAACCTTTGTGTACAGATGATGAAAGGATTATGTGTAAGTATATTTTGGCATGTCAATTGGTAAACTTTATTTAAAAGTATAAATTACAATTTACATATGATTTGTTTTTCTTACGATCATAAATCGATATGTATTAATATTTTCAAGGTTGAGAATTAAACTATTTTTTTAAACTCGTTGATTTAAGTTAATATAGAAAATTGGGCTGTAGGTAACGCTGTACAGCTAGGTTAAATGTATCCTGTGTAGGTACTTTCATTGAGTAGGTAGGTCACTTTAATACCTATATTACGTTATATTTGCATATAAAAAATGATTTGAGTGAAGACAGATTAGCTTACATTGCTAAATTTATTTTCTTATATTTTTATATTATTACTATAGAATTTATTTTTTATTTTATTAATTATTATTTAATGCGAATATTATACTATATATTTACATAATTTATTATTTTTATTCACTTTTAAGTGAATACTAACTTATCGTAAAATTATGTAAATAGAAATAATAATAATTGGTAATAACTTCAAATTAATCTAATTACTTCAAAAATGTCATTGTATATAGTAAAATATATTAAAGTAAAATGTAATTATCTACTAATAATTTAGAACTACAACAAAATAATTAAAATTGTTATTTTTTTGTTTAAGTATCTAATTTCTTTCAATTATTATGTACTCACAATACATATAACAGTATAAATAACACTTACGATATTTTTCTTAATTACAATAATTTATTATTTGTACAGATAAAAAAATATTTTAAATGTTTGGGGGTTTATCGTTCATATTAGAAAAACAAATTAACAACGGAAAAACATGGAACAAATTAATCACTTTTTTCACTTTTTTCTTGTTAATAGATACCTAATTTTACATTCTTAATTTTAAACATTTAATTATTTAAGGCACCCGGTGCCAATGCGATTTGGTACACAAAAATACGCTCTACGGGAAAAGGGATCCTGTTTGATAATTTTTTTTTTTTTTTAACTAATAGAGGATAATATTCTACGATTATTCTACCTATCTCCGTTTTACAATAATTTAATATCAAACTTAATAATCTGCCTCTAAAATAATACAATTCTAAGCAATTTTCTATGAATTATATTTTACTTTTATTTTGAATAAAATAAAAATCGGAGTCGATGCGACCTGTAGGAAGTCTTATTCTTTCAAACAAAAATATATTTATCAAAATCCGACAATTCTACAAGGCCTGAGAATTATTCCCGTGGAGTAATTTTTTTCGATATAATACACCCTATCAACCCTCCTTAAATAAGTATCGGGTAGTAAATTAGTGGAAATGTATTATAATAAAGGTAGTAGCTAAAATACAAAATTTAATTTTCAAATTTTATAAAATTGCGGACAATTTGAAAAACTGGCACCGGGCCCCTTAACGTAATAATGAAATAATGATTTACTTACCTAATTTTATTCATTATTGAAAGACAAATAAGTAAATAAAAAAAAATTATATGGAAATTACTACCTATTTCAATATAATATTATAATATTACATAACAATAACACAAGCGTCGGCTTATAATTTTCACACACATGAGTGTGAGTAAAATACACTCAGAATATGTTTGAATGCTATATATCATATATATATATATATATATATATGTTTTATATAGTTTTAAATTTCAATAAATATTATACAGATTGGAATCCATTTACTTATTTTTTGACAGTTGCTTTTATGTGTTTACCGTCTTTGCATTTGCAACACTAAATATAATACTTTACAAAATCCAAGTATTTTAAAATTTAGTATTTACAAGTTATGTTATTATTTCATGGCTAGATTTTAGGGTTTTTAAAAATGTCTTTAGAAAACCTGTTGAGAACCTATTAAGAACAATTCTTTTTTTTTTTGCATTTTATTTTTGGGACATTGTTATAATAGAATGAATTTTATTTATTTAAAGACAGTTGTGCGTTTGGATCGACAAAATACTTTTTGCTTTGCGGGCTCGGCGGTTTTTTGTCGTGTGGAATAACTCACGCAATGGTCACACCCCTGGACTTGGTGAAATGTCGCTTACAAGTCGACCAAGCCAAATACAAGAATGTTGTTCACGGTTTCAAGGTAAGTAAAAAGTTATATAATTTTATGTTGCAAAGAAAAAATACGAAAAAAAATCTTTTAATGACTTTGTGTGCATAGGTAACATTGAAGGAAGACGGTTTTAAAGGGTTGGCCAAAGGATGGGCCCCCACTTTCTTAGGATATGCCGCTCAAGTAAGGCAAATTCGAAATAATTTCTCGTGCTTATATAAAATGACTATAACTGGTGATGCTTCTCATTAGGGTATGTGCAAATTTGGTTTGTATGAAGTTTTCAAAGTGCATTATTCAGAAATGATTGGCGAAGAGAACGCATACGTGTACAGAACAGCATTGTACTTAGCTGCATCGGCATCTGCTGAGTTTTTCGCTGATATCGCACTCAGCCCAATGGAATCTGCCAAAGTAAGCTACGTAATATTAATTAAATTAAAATGTAGTTAAACAGAAACATAAGGTCAATAATATAGTTGGATGATAAAATAGTTCACTAATTTTTTTTTTTTTTGGTGATGTATGAGAGTATTTTATGAATTTTTGACTACAAAAATATTTGCAAAATTTCAAAATGTTAGCAAATTTCTTTAAAATTTTAATTTTAAAACGAAATTTATTTACCTAACCTAGGTACTGATTAATGGCAATAATAAATAAATGAAAACCTATTTCATTATTTATCAGCATTTTTCCTTATTATTTTTATTGAAACTAATAACATAGGTATAAATAGAATAAACTCATAACACAGGTCAAAAAATTATCATACAATTATTGATATAACAAAATATGGTAGCTATGTATAAGCTAACATATTGATTTTTTTATGTTGATATACCTAGTTATTTTTACTATTGTTAATTACTATATAAATTTATTTTTTTTTTATTTAATTTATTAATTAATTTACTATATTAATTTTATATTAGATTACATACTCAAAATTAAAACATTCAAATTAAATTTCATTATAGATTAAAAAAATATATACTTTTTGTATTGTTACTTACTCATAATTAATGCATTTGTCTGTTTATTGTGATAATTATGTTATAAATGTTTATAAAAATGGATGACATAATACAATTTATATTTTTTAAGGGATTAAAAGTGCAGAGGGGTTGGTCATATAGTAGGCATGGTACTGAATTCTATATATAATATACATTATACATATATATATATTTTTTAAATACATTTTTACATTATGATGACAAATGTTTACCTACTACAGTTCTACTTATTGTTTTTCTGAACAGTATTGTAAAAGTTTAAAAATACAATTCTTGTTTTCATTTTACTCATATCGGATATATTATATACTCTGTGTCAATGTTTCGAAAGAATCCCTTTTAAAATATGTTTATTTTACTTCATGAGAAAATATAACACGTGTGTTGTATCAATAGTAGGCTTATCGTACTGCCACCATTTTTCTAACACTGCTTGTGTCGAATTTTACCAGCATCATTATTTGTGTTTCAAAACAAACACATCTCTTCTTCCGTGAAAATAAATAATGGGTCTCTAAAATTGTTCTTAGATGCTTTGATAAAGTTATTTTGTTATTTATAGCTATCTTAATTGTTTTTATTAGATGTTTAAAAGCATTCTTTATTATTTATTTTTAACTCACAGTGTAACAAACCTTTATAAACATGAATATTAATTTAATAAAAAGGTTAAAAAATAAAAATAAATAGCAATTACCATTTTTAAAATTGGGTTTATTTTAAACTTTTCCAAAAAGAATATTGTGAAGAAATTTAATACTTTTTCAAAATGACGGGTATTCGCTGTTAAAATAATCATTTTTTACGTATATTAAAATATATGACTGATGAATGTATCTTTGTAAGCATACGATTTTAATGTGTCCGAAACAATTTCTAACACAGAAACACAAACAATGACACCGTGAGTGCTTCATAAACTTTAGTCTCTAATACAATTTTCTACTCAGACGACATATTTTGTAGGTATATTATACATATTTTATACCTATACACAATTATGAGTCGTCTACTAAATAGTTAACGTCAAGCAAATTACATATTCTCGATAAACGCATGTGAAATTCTAAGAAACATCAATTAGTTACTTAAAGTTTTACCGATGTATGTAGTTTCTAATTTCTATATACATGCTCATATACTCATTCTACTCCAAAGAACTGTTATTGTATTGAATATTGATGTAGTGGAAAATCTGCGTATCTGCGTGACACGATTGTTTTTAATATAATGTTTTAATATGATGATGTATTAATATATTACAATGTTATAATAACACGTGTTTAATGTTGTACAAGAATATGATTTTTTTCTTAATACAGTGTATCATCAAATTATTTAATTTTTAAATAAATGTAGACATTTTAAATATTAATTAAATTAGCATATTTCAGATATAATATATTTTAGATCTGTTTGTGCTATTTGAAGAAATCAATAAGTGCCTGCAATGTGTTCAAGCTTGAATACAAAGTTTAACACAAGTAGTTTTTACAGAAATAAAAAAATATCACATACTTGTTTTAAAATATTATCAACATTTGTCAAAATCAAATAAATTGTAAATTATTTTTAAAACTAATATAATTTTTAATTTGAACACATAAGGCTTCAAATTTCAATGAAATTCCTTAAATTTTTCTTATGTTAGGTACTTGAATAAATAAAGAAAAGAACAATTAAACGTAGGTATAGATATATTTTTTTTAACAGTTTTAAGTTAAATTTTTACGAAATTGGACGTAAATCACAACAATAAGGATATTTACTTCACAAACGGTTTTTTTAATATATGTTATATTTTTAAAAATATTAACTGAAGAACCTTTAAACATTCTACCATAACTTTTATTGATTATTATCATCAACATACACAACGACATTTGTAATTAATGTTATGCTGTTTTGTACCACAATCCTTCACTCCATACTAAGACATGTTGGAATAGTAATGTCACCATATTGATTCACTTATTATTTGCTGCTCCATTTATAAGTTAATGGCAAAACTTTTTGATGTAATGATTATAATAAGTAATTCATATAATATTTACTATGTTTTCTACAAAAATTAGTTTTAATAAACGAAACCGTGTAGCTAATAGCTAAATAAATTTTAAGCTACCTAAGAATTAAACATATTCATTACATTTAATTATATTATACTCAATGAAAAGACAATAGATAAATAGATACCCACTCTTGAAATTTCTTTTACACCAGAGAGACTCCATAGTCATATTTTTACGTAGGTACCACGATTTAAGATAATACATTTTATAAAATCTTAACTCGTGGTAGGTACATATTACATCACAACAAATATAAATGAAAACGGACTGTAAATATTAATGTCAATATACTGGTTGTATTTCAAAATAAATTGTTTTTCTTGTTTGTGGCATACTAAAAGTTGGATAATATAGATCATCAATCAATAAACATTTTAATAAACATGAAGTTCATTTGACACACATTGTTTGTGTAACAGCATATTTCCATTAAAAATATATTGTGTCTTGTTTTTTTTTTTATAGCAATAAAACATTTTTATATTTAATATAATAACAAACTATATTATGCAAACTAAATGTTTCTCATTATAATGTGTATTTAATAGAAGAATATTTCTTTGTTTATGTTTTTGGCTATAGGTCCGTATCCAAACTCAACCAGGATTTGCTAACACTTTGAGAGAAGCTTTACCAAAAATTCATCAATCTGAAGGAATGAACGGATTTTACAAAAGTTTAGTGCCACTATGGATGAGACAAATCCCTTACACCATGATGAAGTTCGCGTGTTTTGAAAAGACGATTGAATTGTTGTACAAGTATGTAATTATTTTTTTAGAATTGTATAATAATTTATGGACATATATAAGAAAAATAAATATATTTGGAAATTACTAAACTACCTAAGTTAGAAAAATCAAATTAATTTGCCATGAACTAGTTTTACTAGGTAATCATTTTTTATTTAATAGTTTCATAATTTTAATTAAATGGACACTAGATTAAATAACAGTATTTTTTCTGATTTTATTCAATTTATTCATTGAAAACTCCTTGTTAGTTAAATGGTATACGATTATTTGATTTTCTACTTTTTATTTGTTTGAAATGAAATGAAACACTAATTAGGTATATTATTTAATATGTTATGACAATGGCTTTCAAGTAGATGTATAAGGTGGCTAATTATTTTGTATATATTAATGAATCGTAATAATTTATTATATATTTATGTTGTAAGAAATTTAGTATTTATAGTGCAATATATTTTTGTTTTTAGATATGTAGTGCCTAAACCTAGGGCAGAATGCTCTAAGGGAGAACAATTAATTGTGACATTCGGAGCTGGTTACATTGCTGGTGTATTCTGTGCTATTGTTTCTCATCCTGCTGACACGTTAGTGTCTAAATTGAACCAGGCTAAGGGTGCCTCTGCTGGAGACATTGTTAAGAAAATTGGATTTATGGGTAAGTGTAGTTAATTTTAATTAAGTACTTGCAATTCATGAAAAATACAAACAATTTACTCAAACTATAAGAAGTTAATATTATAAATATAATTTTATAAAATGACCAATAGTTTGTGAACCACTAATATTTTAGGAACTTACTTACATATATTTGTTGTATTGTTTTAATGGTATTATAATATGAAATTATATTATTTATATTATTTGTTTCGAAATATTATCAATGATATATTTTACTGTTTAGGATTATGGCAAGGATTAGGACCAAGGATTGTAATGGTAGGAACATTGACAGCCGCTCAGTGGTTTATCTATGATGCGGTTAAGGTCTTCTTCAGATTACCTAGACCACCACCACCAGAAATGCCAGAGTCTTTGAAGAAGAAATTAGCCCTATAATAATAATATTGTATAATAACAACAATGATGGTTGTAGACAATGTTAAATTATTTTAAAAAATGTATTAAAACCTAGTTATTCAAAATAAATGCGTATAATTTTGATTATGGTACCTACAACAATAGGTATTTATATCACGGGGACATGGTACCTGTCATGAATATATTATTGCAGATTTTAAACGTTTATTTGACCTAATCTAGGTATAGAATATTTTATGATGTTTTACGTTTTCAAATTTAATTTCAATGAATAATTTTCAAGATATTCCAGATGCATTCTGATTAATCCGTATATTCTTTATATAAAAATTGTATCTTTTGACATTTTGACATTTTATGTCTTTGCTTTGGCACACAGATTCGAAAACCGTTACGGAAAAGCGTTAAGACAAAAGGTAAAGAATATATTTCGTTGTTTTACAAATTTTAAAACCATAAATAAAATTTAGTCCTAACGTAATATTATACATTAAAAGTGTTGTAATTTGTAATTCATATCATGATTAGAGTATTTAATGTAATAAGTTTAAATTTTTATGTAAGTATTTGTTTACATCAAAATTTATTTAGTATAAAGTTTTTTGGTATTGAAAGTTCGACAGTAAATATGTTCAAAATAAATTGTAGAGTCTTAAACGAACACAAATTTAGGTACTTAAACACGATTACGTGTGACTCCGACTACACATCATGGTGCGATGACACATATATACTATGATTATATACACATGTTGGTGGCTGGGTGATGTGTATCTTGTTGGTTTGACATGTTCGGTCGACGGTGTCATTAACATATTTTACCGCGTGAAATTGGACGATTTAGAATCTCGTATCGATCGCTTACCACCCATACACTTTACCACAGTACAGTCTCCATAGTATATATATATATATATTTCTACTGCTCTCGTCGCAAGTATATACATTATAAATGTGTGTACGAATTGTTATACATACTCTATATATACTTATTCTCATGTTGGGGGAGTACGCTCACCCTTTGCGGAGCGTCGGCGGTGACATCGACGGGTGACAGTGCGGAAAATAAACCTGTCAGTACTCGAGTTTTTAGATAGACCAAGTCCCCAGAGGCGTTTCGCATTAACTCGGGTCTAAATCGGACGTGTGCAGTGTGACGCGCGCGCATACAGTTCATTTGTGGATTTCGTGTGGGAGAAGGGTATAGGAGTTATTTTTCTCGTCTACGCGGCAGGGTGCGATGAGGTGATTGGTATAGATGTGTACGGACATAGGAACAATGCGCGGGATCGGAAATGTATTTCATGGTGGAAGGGATGAAAGTGGATATAGAGAGCGAGATACGCTGTGAAATCGTGTATGCGTGTGAGGGAAAAAGTTCAGAGGTATAAAGAGTAAAGAAAAGTGACCTATGACCCTTTCGCCGCCGTCGCGTCGCGCTACCATGGTTACCGGACAACGACCCTAAATGTGTCACGTATACGCTACGACGGTTCTTCTGGCACCGGACTTATCGTTGCACACAAATGCAAATGCAAATAATGTATGTATTCATAAATATATATTTTGTTTAACATATGTTTTATTTCCCCAAGCCCGTCGACGCCGTGCTCACTAAAGTTTGCACATTCGCTATCATTTTTGGAAAACAACTACTCACCCTTACATAGCGTTATTAGTATATGATAATATCACTTTAAACTAGCGCCATCGAATTATTAGATTATTAGGTGAGTTACATAATATACCTACATATTATATACAATTAAAATTATATTATATTATATTATTTAAATACAATTAGTGGAGATTTGATCAAATGTTGGTGAGCTTATTTTTTTAATAAATATAATATAACTATCATAATATTAGGAAAACAAAATATTCATATAACCGCACAGATCTGAAGATATATTAAAGGATTAAATTACTTTTATAAATTCAGAACAGTAAGAACAGTAAATTACTCATAAGAAATTGCGACAGCCGAATGTTTGCATTTTTGGTGCTTTGATTTAGAATTGCTTTATGATAAAGTTAATAACTGTGGTGCCATGGAATCAAAAGTTTATTTGCTGCTCAAACAGCACAACGATTATTCATATATTTTGTATCGCAAAAGTTATTATATGATTTACAAACTCTTCATCTTTATTACAGTTTTAAGCTGGCGAGTGTGTCGAATATTATGTAATTCACTAAATAAAATGCGATTCCCTCTATATAGTCTATAATCTATACGTTTAGTTTAAATCAACTATTTTATTAAATAGCCGAGATACTTCATTATATTATAAGTCTATAATATTTAAATTTTTCTAAAATATTTAACAAAGTACCTTCATTAAATTCATTTTATTATGAAATTATTCATTTGTACACACAAATTAGGTAAATGTCTTGTCTAAAATGAGTTTTGACTAGTTTTTGTAATAGAACATTTTTTTACTTGCAATTATCCTTGTACATATAATAATATATAGAGACTAAAGGTACATCATAGCATGGGTTTATTCATAGTAATAAATAATATGCGTTATAATATAAATTTCACGTAAAACAAAAATGTAGGTTATTGAATTTGAGTGTATGTATGTAAGATTTAAAAATAATACAATAATAATAATAATAATAAAATAATAATTGTATATAATATAATACAATATGTTACCTACCTTATTTGTATTCATATTAATGTGGATGGATAATTTTTCTTTTTATTATTATTACTATAATTCATATAAGTCGTTTTTTATGTATGAAACATTAAGTGTAAAATAGTTAATGCAGCGATAATCAAGTCAAAAATAACAATATAATAATTGAAAAAAAAATAATAAAGTAATAACCACTATACTATAGTATAGGCTTCAATTGAACCTCGTCATTGAGGAGTCGGTTATTATAATGGAATAGGTATATGTAATTTTGACATACGACACATAAAAAAATTGGTTTTATCAAAATTAATTTTTACGTCTTAATTCATCGTTCTTCTCTGAATTTTAAACTACATTACACTGGATTACTAATAATTTATTTTTAAATGTTATTATTTCTATTCTTGTTTTAAAATAGTATTCTTGGACCGTAGGAAATCACTTGTCTACTTTAATTCATTTATCCTGTTTATGAAAATGTTGAAAATAAAAATATAATTAATTATAATTTTGACGAAATTTTGTCAATATTTTAACTTCAAATGCTAATAAAAAAAATTGTGACAGTGTATTCTTATATTTTTTTAATCACTATAAGAAGAGCTTATGAGAAACTTTGTATTAAATTTTAAAGTATTTTGACTCTGCCAAAAAGTTTTTATCGATATGTCAAGAAAAATCGAAAATTTCAGTTGTCTATAAATAGCTCAAAAAAAGGCAAAATATTTTGAAAATTAAATCACGTAAAGGAAATGTCACTCTAAACAACTGGTGCAATTCTCAAGTATCTACGACTCATATTTTTTGAATAATAACAAATATTTAAAATTGTTTTAGGATAAATCGTTCTTGTTATGCTATTTCGTAAAAATTTAAAATTCAAACACACTTAAAATTTTTCCTATAATGATGCTTGAGTTTTCTCTATAGCTATTTGAAGGAAAACAAATGGAAAACTTAGTGTTGAATTTTTTATCCTTTAATATAAACACAAAAAATTTTATGATTTTTCAACTTCAATATACCTTACAAATGTTTGCAATTTCGACAGACCAGCGACCCGGACAACAGCGAGACTTCTACATTAACCAACCAATTAAACGCGAGGATGATTAATTTTGGATGAATACCACGAGCAATTATAGGACCTGCCAAATCTGAAGAAACCAAAACTGTCCTTTTTAGGACAACCAGCGAGATAAATCAAGTTCCTCCAAGCGCGCCTACCTAGGCCACGCTTAACCCGAATAGATATTGTAATTAGACGTCACTTATTTGAGCGGGCCAAATTCAATATTCTTGTTCATTCCATTGTTTTGTATAAATAATAAATTATCTTTTGTTAACGGGATATATATATTATATATGTGTATATATAAATATATATCTTTCTACTTCCTATTTATGTATTGTTAAGATTTGTAAATAGAAATAAAAAATCAATTATATTTATTTTTTAAAAAAAAGACGTGTTCATATTTATGGTAAACGGCTGCAGTGCTATGTATTGTGTACCGTTACAATTTTTTTTCAAGTGAACACTCAAAAATGAATATAAGCAATGTGTATCAATGACCAACGTGTTCCAATTTTTGTTACAAATCTAATGGTGCGTTTAATACTTTTATACCGTATATATTTTGGATTAGGTAATAAAAGTGCAGGCACAAATTCCTAAAGCTTCTAGTAGTGCTCAGGAAAGGAAAAACATTTGAATATTGGTATCGTGTAATGAAAAAGTCAAAAAAACAATTTCACGTTTTATAAAGTGTAACACAAGTAAATAGAAAGTTGATTGTGTAATGTGTATGTACCTAAATAGTTTCAAAAATATGTGTATAAAAAAGAAAAATGTATTTATTATTATTACGTATAAATCGTTTTTGACTCAAGTTAAGATACAAAAAAATATTTACTTTTATTGTTCCAACATTGCGGGTAATTCAATAATCTGTTTATCTTATTGAAATTCTACCAACATTCAAGATAATACCGATGGTCTAGCGCACAGATGTGGTAAGTGACATTTACCAAATTGTTCAGGACAAGCATTTGAA
This sequence comes from Aphis gossypii, assembly GCF_020184175.1. NCBI lineage: Eukaryota > Metazoa > Arthropoda > Insecta > Hemiptera > Aphididae > Aphis > Aphis gossypii. The sequence continues at coordinate 16,199,822 of NC_065533.1, read as the reverse complement.
AGTTATTTTAAATAAACGATTTGATTTTATATTATATTTGTAAGAAATCCTTAAATAAATATCATAAATGTATATAAAAAAGTTTTTTTAATGCAAATTTGATTTAGGAATTGGAATAGTTGAGTTGTATGTAATTGGTAAATTATATTTTTACAATTTACTAACTTATTAGTCTTACATCCTTTTCACAAGTAATTATCATGCAATCTTCTGAGACGCTTGGCAAAATATTGTTTTCAATATAGTGCTGATAAGACGACTGGGCTAATTACCTTGTTAACCAAGATTTAAGAAAGAGGAGATGAAAAACAAATAAATAATTATAAGCATTGTTTATTTAAAAGTTAATTAAATTGTTTTTCAAATTATTCGAGGTGAAGTAAGTTAAGTGTCATACGACTAAGTCAAAGAATAAAACGGTATTTCTACAAAATGTTGAAACTTTGTTTAAGTACCATTTCCTATGTCACTTGTGCAATTTTTTTTAGGATCATCTATCTACTAAATATTTTAATGATATAGGTAAACTACATTTACTATAACAAATCATTGGGGTCATTGGGGAGTCCGGTGAGAAATGCATACATATCTCATTCTGGTAACTCTCCACAAACTTTTAGGTATATTTCTTACTTCATAATTAATGTTATTAATATTAAATTATTATAATAATGTATATTTATACCATATTTTATGATTATTATTAACTTAATTATAAAAAATGTGAATACGGCTATGGTATAAATAGATGTTATAAATTTACATATTCTGAAAATTTTACTACTGAAATAACCGGTGGTAAGGGAGACGTTACAGTAGTAATACTAAATAAAAATATAAAGATGAAAGAAAAATTTCAAGACCCTATAAATAATACTTTAAAATTACGATAAAATAACTAAAATCGTTATTCTTTCTTTTAAACATCTAATTTAGTCAAATTTAAATAATTATAAAAAAATTGTTATATTATATATGTTTTAGATTTTTTTAATTTCAGTAAAAAACTACTTACGAGTATAAAGGGCCTTCTATTAAATTTTCAAGTCTTAACTATAAAAATGGAACATTTTATAAATTTTAGCTGCAAATTATTTTGCAAATGTTTATGAATAGAAATGGAGAACTTCAAATGTTTGTAAAAATGAATTTACGCTTTTAATATTTTTTTATTTGAATAATTTATGAGGAAACTTGCATTACATTTTTAAGCCTTTTTAGCAATCCAAGAATTTAAATTGTCTATAAATAACTTAAAAAGAGTAAAAATATATTAAAAACTATACCGTCGTGTATAGAAAATGCTGATATAAACATTTCGAGAACATTTCAAGAACATGCAGTTATATTCGTTTTTAAAAAATAACAAAATAAAAAAAAAATCAATTTTGTCAAAAATAGATTTATCATGAAATTTTTATTTTTTATTTATTTGATTGATTACTCAAAGTATTAACTAGGTCCAATATGCTACTAAAAACCAACCATAAAGTTGAAAATCAAAAAGTAATGCCAGACACAAACCAAAAAGAAAACATACATCATTTTAAAATTATTGTATTGCACCACTCAAAGTATTATATAGTTGCTCCGATTTTTTCAATTATTTATAATAACTCCGATAAATATTATTTTATTTTAATAAATATTAAATTTTTAATATACTGAATACATTTTTTTTTTTTGAATAAAGTCCTAATATTAAAACTATTATCCAATGAATAATTAAAAATTAAAAATTCTATTTTTCTAATATTCATCAATCAGCTCCCTTTTTAACTACCAATTATTAAGATATTAAAATTCAAATATAAATAAATTACAAACATATTATGAGACGTAATACGTAATCAATTTGAAAAATAGAATAACTTCAATATTAATTGTATTGCTAATTACAGTTTTTCAGGTTTTACCAAAAACGTTATTTTTTAGCATTTTTTTATTATTGGTTTGAATTCCAACCGTTTGCATTCAAGTTAATAAAGTTAATTTAAAAGCTAGGAAAACGGTGAGTAAATTAAAAATTTTAAAGATTATAGTGTAAGTTAATAATAAATTTAGATATTAATTTAATATGTTTACATAATATTCAACTATTTAAAACGTAAAAATTATCGCCAATACAACAAAATATTGTTATAAAATACTACCTAATCAAAATTACGATTAATTATACCTTACGTATATAATATAATATTAAACATTATAAAATATTGTTATTTATTACATATTATTTTATATATTACAGTATTAAGGTGTTATAAAAATTTATTTATTGTAATAAAAATGTTTTATTTTTGAACAGTGTGGAACCTAATTAATTAAGTATTAATTCCCCTTGACTTTAAATTTTATAGTATACCACCTATATAAATTAATCTATTTAATGAACATTTTCAAATTTTGTAAACATATATACCTATTATTTTCTAACAGTAATTGTGTGGACTATTAGTCAGATATTAGGTACCTACTCAAAAAAAAAAAAAAAACGCATTATCATAATATTATACACACTACATAATAAATTGAAATTACCTATTGATTTTAAATCAATTAAAATATTGTAGAATTTGAAATAAGCAAAATATACTGAACAATTAATATTTTAAATATATAATTCAGGTATTATAAATATAGTTATGGTAAGCTTAAAATTTAAATCGTTTCGGATTATATTTATTTTGGCATTATCAGTTTTAGTTTACAATAAATATATTAATAATGAAGTCTTTAGGCCTCATGATCCCCGATCTGGCACGTAAAGCGTGACTTGCAGCCACAAATTCAGATTACTGTGATTGATTTTTGTATACTTATAAAGATGCATAATGAACTCAATTCTTAACAAGTGAAGTTTAATTTTTAGATTAACCGAACTCAATACATTTGTCATGTACATACAATTTTAAATTTTAATATATTGTATATAGAAGACTAATACATGAAAAGAACTGTATCATTAGGTTATGCAAGGCTAATCTTAGGTAGATAGGTACTCATTTATTATAGAGAAGTTTGTATCGAGCATAATAAATATAGATACATTAACACAATTACCTGAGAACGAACATTGTAATACTATGTTTTATTTTTTCGACAAAGTAAGATTAAATAATAAACATTTGTACATTTTAACGCTTGGTATTTAATTGTAGGAGTACAAATAATAGTATAAGCATTAATAAATAATATTATATAATATACTAATGGTACAAGTAATGTATTAAACTATCAAAAAAATAATTATCCATGGAAAATATTTCACTTTGAACACTGTACATCATATATTTAATTTAGACAAAATCAATTTTATTGTGTAGTTGTAATTCAAAAACGAATAACTGCAGGTACCTACTTGGCATTTTACCAAATGTTTATATTAGTATTTCCTATACATTGTATAATTTTCCAAATATTTTCACCCTTTTGAGCTTTGTTGAATAATTTTTTTTCTATTCATATCGATAAAATAAATTTTACAAAGTTTTTATTTGCTTGAAAAATTAAAAAAGTGCCAAAAATAAGTTGTTTTTACTAGAAATAAAATTAAAAATGTTGAGTGTAATATAATAATATTATTATATCATGTATACACGATGTGTTTTTGGTAAAAATAGTTGGTTAACTTACCTATTACTAAAAGCAATATTTGTGTACAATAACATATTATCCTTAGGAGTAGGTTTTTATTTTGCAATGACTAATTTCTGAATTCAATAATTAGTCACTTTGTTATACACTTATATAGACAATTAAGTTGTTAATTTTGACATTGTGAATGATATATTAACGCCTTTTTAGTTTCAGTATCTATTGTACTAACGTGATACAAAAATAAAATTTATGATTTATGAGAAGCTAAATTTTTATTTTTTGAAATATCCATATTTATATGACCCCGAAACGGGTGTAATATAAATTGTATGAAGTAGTGCAATTAAAAAGCTTTTTTTCTGGTAAAATGTATTTGTGTATACTGTATACTGCTAACTCTAACATCAAATCAAATAGGTGCGTTTAATAAAATCACCTTAGCTGGAAATATCAAAGTTACATTTGTTGTAGGTATGATCACTAATTCAAGCCGATATTGGAAAACAAGTTGACAAAACTGAAAACCTATCCAGGTATACCTGAAAAACTGTTATATGATTTTTTCTATATTACCTAATTTGTCGTCTATTGATTGGATAGTAAACGCGTTGGGTCGTAAAAATTACTACGGTTTAAGCGTAAAATTCCGAATTTATAATACCGTTGTGGTACATATTATCTATATTATTTTGTGTTCTTTGTTTTTGTGTATGTATGTTGTATGATGGTAGTTTGTGAAGACCCAAATTGTATATTATAATTCTTTACGGTGGCCAAGTTGCTGGTTTGGAAGTTATAGTCTGGATATGGAATATCTAAACTTCAAACCAACTCCTCGTTTTTTAGGTTTATCGAATAAATCAGGAAAAAACATCTAATAAAATATTTGGTTATTTAATATAAAAAATATTATACAAATAATTAAAAAACAATGTAAATACTTTGTTTATGGTTCTTGGTTTTCTCAACCAATAGTCCAATGTTGACCGTGTTGTTTTTTTCAACTTCTATTAGCTGAATAATAGAAATAAACAGAACAAAAACGTCATAGTGTTCACTAGAACCTAATCTTCAAATGTATAAAATCGATAAGTGAATGCATTACAAGTTCCCAATATTCTTGTAAGTGTAATGTTTTTTATAGAGAATATCATGATCATTACCTACATCGTGAATACTTTAAAAGTTGAACGGGAAGGGCAACTTCTGTAAAGTAGATTTTGATTTTACTTTGTCAATGAATAACTCAACGGGTGAAATAAATATGTTAAATTTGAATTCAACCATAAATAAAAAGTTTTGAAACTAATTTATTTTAAATAAAGATATAATGTTTGCATATATTATATCACATTTTAATTTATATATTGTTATAAATTACTAACTTATAAGTTATAATTCAATACTGACATAGCTACGGTAGAATTATGTTAATTATAAATATTATAAATAATGTGTTGGTATTAAATAAGACAGGTACTATTTAACTATACATAGGTACCTTAAAATTAGTTTAAAAAATTCAAAAATTTAATTTATGCATATAGTTTTTATACGTTTAGGAAGTTGTAATACTATACTAACTTGTTATCACGTTATTCTAATTCGTAGATACATAATTAAAAAATATTAAATTTAATTCGTGAATATTTAGTTTTATTTTTATTTGAGCAAATACTTCCTTCCGTTATGTTAATTGACCGCTTATTTATTATCGGCGTTCAGTGATTAGTCTATTTAGTGTGGAAATCGAATGAGGTCGCTAAGTTGTATGTGTTGTATAATGATATACATATTATATGCGAAAAGTTTGCATAATTAATACGTATAGGTCAGAAGTAGGTAGCTAATGTTCGGTTAGGTTCATAAGGGATTTGTACAAAGCTCGTTGTGACAAAATTGCCGACTAACAGTCATCTGCTGGTTTGTTATTACACTTAACGTATTGGTGTACGTGCTCATGTAATAATAAATGTCAATTAAACGGATTACAATACATATTTTATTTGTTAGATAGATGTGATCATTTACTATTTATACACCAAAAATGTTTTTTCAAATCATCATTCCATTCAATCAATTTTGCCATTTGTTAAAACTATGAATCCTATATTTTAGAATCTTTTATTTATATATATTTTAGTGAGTATTCTTATTTTAAGGTAATTTACGAGCTTTATTTATATAAAATAATAAGAAATTTGTTAAAAATATTAAGAATACGATTTTAATTTTAATATCAAATAATTATAAGTAGGTACTTATTTTACTGATAATAATGTGTCTATATAGTAAACTGTATTATTTGTTACTGTATTGTGCAATTTAATTAATTTTCTAGTCCATTAACTTAAATAGAATGTGTTATAATGATCCACGACCCTCTGTAGTACATACAACATTGTTTGGCTATTCAGTAGGGAGCTACTCATTTAAATTAATAAACTAACCCTTTCAAGCCAATTTCACACTTGCATTGATAAACATGTCATTTAGAGGGTGCCGAACACTTAACTGGTAATTTTCAGTAATCTATTTTCTACGCTATAATTGAATTATTCACTTTATCTATGATTTAAAATTAAGTGCCAAAAATTACTAATTACAAACTCTATTTTTTAGTTGTCTCTGACACAAAGTGTATTGTTTGAAATTGGAAGTAAAACGGATTAAGAAAAGATTGTAGAAAAGTGTTTAGTTTAGTAAATCAGTATACATAAGTAAGTAAATAAAATAAAATATCATATTATTTATTTTATTTCTTACAAAAAAAAAAAATGTTTTTATGGACAAATATCTGAGCAATGAAGATAATGTGATCCATCTCATTAATTGGTCATTTCTTTTTAAATAAAATCAAGTAACAAGTAACTGCTATTACGTTATATTGATACTTTTGTATTGTTTGTAATTTAAATAAAATAACTAACAAGTGGATATTTGATAAAAAAAATAAAATGTTTTAATTTATTACTAAAAAATATAATAGGTGCCTATTGATATATTATAAAAGCAATTATAAACTACAAAAAATTATATACAAATATAACTTTTAATTTAAATAATATTTTATATAGAACAGTTAAGGAAAAAAATTATAAATTAAAAAAAATAATACGATTGTTTTATAAACCTAGTTACGATCTATATAAGATATAATGTGAAATATCAAACATACATTTGTTGTTAGTTGTGATCACTAATTCACGCCGATATTGGAAAAAATAGTTGACAAGACCTACTCAGGTGTACCGGAAAAAATGTTTTATGATTATTTTCCATATTAGATTGTTAGATAATTCGTCGTCTATAGATTGGTTATAGTAACGCGTATTATATATATTCGTGCATATCTATATTATTTCATGTTTTTTTTTTTTGTGTGCATGCATGTGTTTTTGTTTTATTGGTATAAACTATAAATATAAAATAAATGTAAGCACTATTCGTAATAGTAGGACGTTTTTTTTTTTATATTGTCATTCGATAAAACGTTTCAAAAGAAATATTATCCAAATAGATAACTTTTATAGTAGGTGTTTGGTATTTCATTTAGTTTTATTTTCGTGCTTCTATTTTTTAAGTTATACATATGCGTACATTATGCATAGTAGTAATCAGTGTTTTTTATACTATCATTCGATTACAACGTTTCGAAAATTTTTTTTTTTTTTTTTTTTTTGATGTATAAGGAGGGTGCGATGACAGCCACTATGAGTGGCATGAGCTATATTGGGGTCGTAATAATATACTGTAGCACACTACTACACAAACACGATATAATATAATATAATACATCATAATAATATTACTACTACAGTTCCACGACGAGACCGCCTCGTCGTATAATACGTGAATACAATTTATCATGTATATCTGTTCTATTTTACATTTAAAATTAAGAACAGCCGAATCTAGAAATATGCAAACTTTATTTCTGTATCATTTAATGTCACTGTTTTATAGCGAAGCGATGTAATTGTGATATTCAGTTTTACGTGGACATTTTTTTTTTTTTTTTGGTAACTACCGTAGTAAAAAAAAACTATGTATGCGTTTCATTAACACATTTTATAAATTCATTTATAACATTTAATATTTTAATCAACTAAATTGTATTTCAGTAGACTAACTAAAAAAAATAGAAATAAAATTACCACCCTATTCATGCATTTCTAGTTTAGGTATTTAGTGATGATTAGAGACTGGAATCATATGCATTAAAAATGTGATAAATATGATGCAAATGTGTAAATAAAATTGGTCGATATGTATGTACCAATATGCAAGAATAATTGTAAAATATGTTTCAATATGCAAAAATGAAAAATAAATTCATTTGAAACGAAGTAAAATAAATATTGTACTTTTACACGTCAAAAAATTTTAGTCAACAAAATAGGTAGGTACTTTAATATAATTTACAAAAGCAATCATTACTTTGGTTTTTGGTATAAAATTTAAATACATTAAATAAAATAATAATAATAGAAATACATAAAAATAAATAATTCATTAATGTGTATAATATCAGTCATAATCGTTACACTATATTATTATGTTTGTTATTCTACGCGTGTAACCGCGGAGAGGCGAAAAAGCTTGGTTTTTCAAAACGTCACGGTTGTTGTACGCTACACCCCCCGTGTGGGTGGTGGAACACTTCCGGCGGCGGTATAGTCGTCAATACGACAAAAGGCAGGTAACCTATACGGCATGTATTCGTCGCGGTACGGAGCTGAAGGAGCGGCGCGGCGATACGAAACATAAACGGCGCCGCCGCCGTCGGCCAGACGCAATCGTCGATAAAAACGGCGCGGTAACTCGCGGTGCACGAGGAGGTGACGAGTAGTGGCGGGGCGGTCGGAGAAGAGGGACGTAGAGAGCTGTGTTCTCGTGTGTTGTTTTTCCGTGTACGTTTTGTTGTTGAACGGCCTATCGTAATAATAATAATAACACCACAATATTATATTATGCGCTTAAATAATATATTTAAAAAATGTTAAGAGGGGACGATAGTCGTTGTGTATATAAAAAAATACAAAAAATGACGACACCGTAGAGGGGCAGGGGGAAGACGACTGATCTACCCGGAACACGGGAAATCCGTCGCCGACGGATCTGCTACCCGTCGTAATATGTTACGAGACCGCGAACACAAACGACGGCAACAGCGTTCATGCGATCGCATATCTCCGAGCGTTTCGCCGGGGTGTATGTGCTCGCACGTATTTACACGGCGGCGGCGGCAGCATCTGGCCGAGGGGTGTATCCCGGTGGGTCGGGCGGCAGGCACGTTCCGGAAATTTAATTAAATCCACGAAACCGCTTTGGCTTTGATTACGGACTACGAAAATACCCCCCTTTTCCGCGAAACGCGAACGCACCGGCGACGGCGCACGACGGACCGCGACGGCGGCGACCCTTGTGCGAGCGTCGCGGGGCCGCGGCCGCGGGGTGGACTTGCGCACGACACGCGCGTCGTCCCTCTCGCCCTCGCCGACAGCTTCGCCGCCGTTGCGTGCGCGACACATTATGGATTTGCCCGTCCGCCCGACGAGTTGCACCGTCGCCGCCACCGTTCGACCGTATAATAATTGATCGAACGCTTTCTCTCTCTCTCTCTCTCTCCCCGTCTGTCTGTCTCTGTCACTCTCTCTCGCCGCCTCTCTTTCGTCCTATGTATCTCGTTCCTTTTTCTCTCCTTCGACGGTAGTCGCGCGCATTCGCTCTCCAGACACCGTCCGTTCGCGGCCCGAAATAAACGAAACGCTTCAAATAAACAGCTCGCACGGCCGCGTACATCGTTGTCGTATCCGTACACCGTTACGTCCCGTCCGTCGTACGGTTTTTCGCGTTATTTTCGTGTCCGGTTCGCGATCGTCTCCGATCGTCGCCTCGCTCGCGATGTACCCTGCGAGACGTGTACCGCCGTCGGCGGCGGTACGCCTGTTCGGCCTTTGACGACCGGGTGGCTGCAACGCGAGAGCACATCGACGACAGAGCCGCCACCGCCGACCGTGTCCCGAACGACAAAGGGTGAGTAGCAGACGCCACTCGTTTGACATAATTATTATGATATGACAACGCCCTGCGAGTTGTTTGAATTATAATATTATCCCTTTCGTCGTCGTTATTATTATATCTGATTATCTGGTCTGTCGTGTTGGTCGACGTAATTATACGAGAAAATCTGCCGACGACTATTGCGACGTATACATAGGTACCTACCTCATATACGTACGTGATGATCGCGTACTTTATAACACGCCTATAGAAAAGAAAAAAAAAACGTCACTGTCACCATTGTTCGCTTTCCGGTTCCCAACATGTAACGCTCGTGTTGTCGGTCGGGTGATATAGGTGTCACGACGGTTTTCGACATTGATTTATAATTTTTTCCCTACCCTCCCCGTTCTTCTATCTTCGCAACTCGAAACCAAAACGTCGATCATGCCGAGTGTAATGCGATTTTCGACTATAATTGCCTGAATTATTAGATAGTCACTCATACAACCGTATATACTATAGATCGATAACATTATGTGGGTATCGCAAAAAAGTATAGTACTTAGAAACCAAGAGCTTTAAAATTCATCAAAATCCTTTTTGAAAACTTATTCACTTGTTTCAGTTATTACGAAATAATTATTATAAAAATACGTTTGTGTGGAAATAATTTTTTTTTTTTAATAATAAACATAAAATATGATACTATAACTATTACATATATTGATCAAGTTTACAAGTCTGAATTATTATCCTATTTCTTATAAATATTACTCGGAAATACAGTATAGTTTTTTTTTAATTTTGATAAACAAATTGAAAGACAAGTACAAAAATAAAAAATAGTGGGTATGCGAAAACCAAGTACCTAGATGTGTTCACTACACACGTGAATTCAAAATATAAATAATATACTGTGTTGTTTTAAGTACCTTTAACTGTATAAGATATGTCGAATACATTAAAACATACCTATTAAATACTTCTATTTAAAAACGAAGAAATAAAACTACGTTAACACCGTCATTTGACTAAAATTTTAATTCATAATATTATTTTTAAAATAATACGTTTCACCAAAAATCAAATATTTAAATTTATTTTGCTAAATTTATTAAATTAAAATATTTTACTCCTCTATCATATGCAATCAATTGTAATTTTTTAATTCAAACATTTGAATTATTTCTATACAATTCCTAAAAATTATTTTTTTTAAAATACCTATCGACCTTGTCCATTTAAATTGATAGACGTAAACACTAAGCGTGTTGTGCGTCTAAACCTACTGTAAAATAAATAATTTTCACTAATCCAATAAGTTTTAAAGAAATAAATACAATGCAATACCTGCAATTTATTATGAAGCATGGTTTTAATTGTTAAATGCACATGTGTTACATATAACAACTAATATAAAATAAAGACATTTGCAAAAATTGTTTTTTTATGTCAGAAGGGTCTAGCTAATGCGCTTAAACTAAAATAACATTTAATTAAAGATCTTGATTTGTTAAATTGTCTAACGCCATAATAAAATGTCAACTGAAATGAAACTGGCTATTTTTCGTGAAAGCTAGGAAAGTTATTTTTCCGTGTTTTTTCCTTGATTTTTATGTAGCATAACTTTTACATTTTAACTTGTGTATGAATATCGGAATAAAATGTTTACCATATATTATTATAAATCGTCAAACAGAGTACATTAGGTTAACGTTATAATTAAATTAGCCTGTAATTTAATATTATTTAACAAAATTACCTCAGTGTAGAATAATCTATAAGAGACCAATGAATTGCGTTTATACATTCTGGGCATGTTCGTTCGACGCGGTTGTGCATCATGTGCGCAAGCGTATACGCCAAAATTTAAATGACTACCCTCGACGCTTTCCGAACATAAACGGGACGTCAAATCATTGACATCGGTCAGTTTTAACAAAAGTGGTCTTCTTTTATTCGTTATTTTTCTTTACTGACAACCAATGTGTGTTAAAATAAACGTGAGTTGTCGAATGGCATAAGGTTAGTGATTATTTATTTATTAGTTTGATGTAACAATAAATACAAAACAATGTAACAAACGAACTTTTCATGTGTTACTATGATTAATATTCCTAATAATGAAACCTGTTAGTAAGATAGGTGTAAATATGTTTAATTTTTAATAATTCCTCAACTTTTAATACAAATAGACGAGATTTTCGTAGTTTTTGCGATTTATTATGACTACTGTGAATTGTATTTTTGTTCAATCAAATAAACAACTAATAATAATATAAAATTATCATATCATTGTCATTAAGTGATTAATACAAAGGGTTGTTATTTGATATCTATGTTAACATCAAAAGGCGAAATAATTTTAAGAAGGAACACCAGATGTGGTTCTTGTGATGAAAAGAAAACATTGTTATTATTAGCCCTTGGCGATATATGGCAGAGATAATAACACACCGGACTGTCTTAATCGTACGCATGGGACTAATGTTAATTATAAAATAGAAAATAACGTTTTAAAAATAAAAATATTTCGTTATAGAAAAACACTTTTATTCTAGTTATTCCAGAAGTGGGAGTGATTTTAGATTATAAGATACATTTTATGGTCATCATCCAACGATCGTTTATATTGATTCTTTATTTAGCTCAAGCGCATTCGCATCATATAAAACTAGTAACAAAATTAAATTGAAGAGTTTACTGAAAGAATTTCAATTAATGAACAAATACCTAGAGGCTAAGATAGAATGAATAAAAACAATTTGATAACATTGTAGATTCTTCCAAGTCTTAAGTTTTTTTTTGTTAGACGTTAAAAATTTAATAAAGTTATGTCAATTTAGTGAAAACTTAATTTTACACATTACTACAATTAGTATAAAATAAAAACTTAGTTAAAGACTGGCTAACAGTTAGTATCAATCAAAAGTCTAATGTATATTAGTTAAAATGTATAAGTTGGTGTTTATGCTTTATGGTAACTATAGGTATGTAGTAGGTATAGATGGTGATAATTATTAAATAGTTATATCACTACTGGCTCTATTTCTCTCACTAGATTTTGGTTTCATTAATTACCAAAGATTTTCAAAATGTATTTATACTCTTTTAATAAAAGATGAATTTACTTTAGTATAACTTCTTTAGATGTTGATATGTTATTTGCTGCATAAATAACTGCATACATTTAAACGTAAAATTAAAAATACACAATAAAAATCTCATAAACATTGAATAGGTAGTGAATACACCTATCAGATATTTTTTAAAAGAAACAACACATTTCATTATTTAAATATTTTAAAACGATTTTTTTTATACTTGTATGCGTTATTTGTATTAATAAGTATATATATATAATATGATTTTAATTATATTGCAAATTATTTTTTTGTAATATAATTTATTTAAATCTATAAAAACATGTAATTAGTTATTTTTTAAATACTTTTATTTATATTGTTTAACCAATTATTAAATAAAAATAAATTTAATATAGAACATATTTTTGTAAATTTATATTAAGAATAACTGGATTTAATATAAAAAACTACCAAAAAGAATTAAATAAACATAAAAAATATAACAATAGATACTTCATTAGTTAAAAAATAACTTTTGTTGAATTATCATACGCATAATAGGCATATTTGATATTAGTATAATTATAATTTAGAAACGTATCATACATATTAAAAATTATTTAACAAAATGTCATATATTGCAGAAAAATTTAATTTAAATATTTTTAAAGAAGTTGACGCATGAAGTGCAAACAGATAATAATCTTAACTTTAAAATTGATAATAGGTAATTTCAATGTAATACTAATGTGAATAACTCAAAATTAGAGTTTTTGAACGAAAATATGCTATAATGAGTGTATCAGTGAGAGAAAACAAATAAATATTGCAATAGTTGCTGACATAAAACAAACATAAAAAATAAAATAAAACTATGGCTTTGTAATAATTTGAATAACTGCAAACAGTAAATTTTCTTATAAGAAATGACTGGTTTACAATTAATACATTATTTACAACATGTAAACGTATTGTATTATATTCCTTATAAAATATTATTAACTACTGAATAGTGAAATATATTCTGTATTTCTGAGTGTGCTGTGTATTGTAAACTGTTTTACAATTATATTTTATGCTTGGTGAGTAATAACTAATATCAATAAGATTTTTCTTTTTAAAAAATAAAACTGATCATAAAATTAGCATACCTATTATAATAAAATATTAATATTACTTATACATTTTAATTGTCCAGGAAATAAACATAATTAACTATAAACTTCTAGTATAAAAATCTATAAAGACCATAGATGCTGTGGATAAATATTTATAATGGTAATAATTGTTGATTCGCAAACATAGAATCGTTTTAAATAATCATTAGTTTGAATACGAATTAAAATGTTTCCGAAGAGTCTTCATATTATATTTTAATTTATGAATCAAATTGATTTACAAAGTATAAGAAGTTTAATATAAAAATAATAAACATTTCAAAAATGAATAATATAGCGTGAATAAACGGATCACTCGAGGATTTATACTTTAGAAAGTATACTTTTTATTAAAAAGACTGAATACAATTTCAATAAGCTCGACTATTCGTATAAAAAGAGAGTAGGTGAGTTTGTCAGTTTTTGCTTTATTGAATCAGAAACTGATTCTTTGTTCAATTTTACTGTCGTCCATGTTAAAAAAGAAATTTTTCTGATCAGCCTGACTGGATTGTTACAGGATTCTTTTCCATTCTATAAAATGGAAGCCCTATTATTAAAACGAATTTTCAGACGTATTTCAATCAAGCCACTCTATATTGTCAATACCGGTTAAGTACAAAAGTCCTGAAATGTAGGGGTTATTTTTTACTTACTATTTAGTACTTATATAGTTATATGCGATGTACTTTGAGAATTATGTAACTTTTTTTTATTTTCCTTATGAAAACTGGCAGTACCTACATTATAACTCACTTTTTTGTGATACAGAAAAACTTTGTTCAAACTTATTTCTTGTACTCGTGTATACCGGTGTGCTGTATTTGAATATAAGTTTATAATATTATTGTAGAACTGCATTTCAAAAGTATTGGAGAATTATTATATTACCTAGTATATAAACACAATGTTCACATTTTTTTATAATGGAATATTATTTGTGACGGCTAAAACTCTTAGATAGGTAGTAGTAGTATGTATAACCAGAAAAAACAAAAAAAAGAATATTGTTTAATATCAAATTGACCGAGGCTTACAATTTTTTTTTTATAGACAAATTTACATTTATATGTATTCGCTATTAAACTTAATCGAATAATCGAAACAATAATTATTGAAATAACCTACTATTTATTTTAGCTTAATTTTATTTTATTTTGCTCAAGTTGTTATAAGTTGAATGTAGTTGCTTATCAAATATTTTTTTCAACGTTTTTATGAACTTTTTTTTTATTTTACTCTCTATATTGAACCAGATGGGTTGATTAGAATACGATCTCATATACAAATTATTGACATGTGGCTTATTTGTGAAGCGAATAAGTTTTTATTTGAGTATAGTATTAATATAAATTTATATTAACGGTAGTTCATTATAATATATATTTATAATAACGTCATCATTGATTATAGATTGTAAATGACTCATACAACATCTACGATGATTAAAATAATTTATGTATGTCTAAATAGATATCTAAATTAATTAGGTTCCTTTTGTATTTTACTTAGAAAACGTGTATAGATATTAGCTTATTACTTCGCTACTACTACTTATTACTGAGAAATGGAAGACTCTACACATTACATTACTAATCCGACCATCAGAATTTTGATTACATTGAACTTAGATTAACAATGACACAACATGTCACTTTTCATGATTCACTGTAGCATGTTCGCCTCCATATTATAATATTACGCTAGTTATTTTATACTATGCGTTTAATAGTAGGTAAAACAGTTTTTAACAAATTATTATTACCATTCTAAAATTTCAATTTATTTAATTATAATCTATAAACGTGTTGTATTCACACATTTTTGAACTGCCATAAAAGGATTTTTAGAAGTGAAAAATATTTGTCATTGTTAAACTAGGTAGTAGTTTTCTTCACAAAAAAAAAGATGAAAGATTCATGTATATAATACTACGAAAATGTATCAATTTTCTATTGGAAAAGAAACTATTATATTCGTAGGAGTTAGAACATGTATAGAGTACATTTTGTACAAACATTCATTATACCAAAGGTTAGAGAGCATAATATTACGAATTCGAAGTTGGGAAAAATACTATTCATGAAAGTCAATATTTATTTACTTTTCGTGTATAGCTTGGTAATAAAACCAAAAAAAAACCTTATCAATGTGATTTAGTAAATAGTTATGTAATATTTTAAAATCGAGTTTTTGTGCTAAGTTATAAGATATGTGTGTGTATGTTCAGTCATTCATGGTATGGATTTGTTTCTAATAAAAGATTTTATGCGTTACCGTTGAATAATAAAAAGGAAAATCTCCCTTTTATTTTGTTATTGATTTTTAGAATTTTACAAAACTATTTTGTGTATAAAGAATAAGTGTAGACACATACTGTATTAGAAATGTGTATGGTGTCAATACTGTTAGGTATAAGTAAGTTATACTTACATTGATATCATCTTTATCTTACTTATAGTTTTAGTTTTTAATAAAATATTTAATATACATTGACCAAAATTTCTAAAACTAAAACTGCTTGATTTTAAAACTATTAGCTTTTCATTTCTACATAATTTTACTGTTTTAACATAATATTTCGTTCAAAAACTATTTAGACATTAGACTTTTTTATTAATTAAGTCTGGTAATAGTAAATAATAAAATGTAAGAACACCTAATATTATTTTATGTTGGTACCTACTTTAATTTTATATTAGTGTCTGTTGAATCGATTTATAGCTTGTAGATTAAATTCTTGGGTGTATTAGTAAAATTAATATCCATCTACCATCTATTTTATAGAAACTTGAATTTTATATATCAACCAAACAAACCTTACATTTTTATTACTTTATAAAATTCATTATTTTGTTTATAAATCTATTATTAATATTTTTTTTTTTTTTGATAATAAATAATTATTATTAAATTTATATAATTATCATTATTAATCATTATATTCTATTATTATTTTTTTAACTACGTGTAGAATATTTTTTTGTTGGCTACACTTAAAAAAAAAATAGTATTGGTTATTTTGATAACAAAATTTACAAAACAATGAAGACAAAAAAATCTCGCCCTTAGCTATGATTAACATTAAACAGACAGTACATAATTTAATTTTAAAATAAAACTATATTTTACCTACTCTTAACAAACGTATAATACCGCCTATCAATTTTTAATAAATTCAAATGTTTTATTGAAAATTAAAATCAATAACTTATGTCTTTTTATATGAATTTAAATAATATCGTTATCCACTGTTGTAAGTAATGATTTGTTATAAAATTTTACACTGATAAAGTAATAAATGATATTTTTATTAGCATATTTTAATATGATATGTAAAATATCGAATGATGAGAATTTTATTTTTAGTTATGAGTATAGAAAATATATTCGATTTTTTCGACATAACTAATAAATTTAAATATATATTATATATATTTAGTATTTATTAACCTTTGAATATTTTTAATTTAGTATGTAGTTCTAAATTGTATTAATTTTTGACGGAAGTAAAATGTTTTAATAATATTTTATATTCTGTTTAGGATTTCAATGGACAGTTTATCAGCATGTTAATATTTGAAGTGAAAAATCATTCAAAATGATGTTCCCCGGTGAGCTTAATACAAATTCAAGGGCGAATCCGCCAGTACCAGTTTTTCCGTTAAGGTCTACGGGATTAAGTTCTCAATATTCACCATATTCAACTTCAAGATTTCAAGAAATACAACAAAAATGCAATTTAAAATGCACTTGGAAATGCAGTTTTCTTCTATTGGTATTCTTTACCTGCGTAATCACATCATTTCTTTTTTATTTAATGGGTTAGTAAATATAGAAGAGAAGTTAAATTTCATTGTGATTTACGATTTTATTTTTATTTGGTAATAGCTGTAAGGAAATCATGTACAGATACTAGAGAAAAATGCGTTTTCTTGGAAAAATCAAAGGCTATTGCAATGGATTCGGAAAACTCGCTGAAACTTACAACTGAAGGTTTGAAATAATCGAATTTTAATATCGTCAATATTATTAAAATAATATTTATTTGAATTCAAATTAAAATACCTTACTTTTATAACTTAAATCCAGTATTTAAAACAATTAATTTTTATCATGAACATTTGTTGTTGCGTATAATATAAGAATGGCTTTAGAGGATTAGTTTTCAACACATTAAGTTAAATATTAATTACTTAAAATTAAAATCTTGATTAAATATTATAACATTTTATAAGTTAATGTTAACCGTTTTGAATATAATATCACACACTTTTGTAAACTTATTATTTAGAAAAAATTCTACGTTGAATTTTAGTGCAAGTTTTTTTAAAATTATTATGATTATAGAGAGTTAAGGTCAATAGATTACCAATACAAAAGCATCGTTTTTAATATATTTACATTTTTAAAATTATTCTTACGTTTATCATCTATATAACTGTCATTGTTAAGCATTTCTTAGAATAAACTGAATTCCTTTTATTGTAAGGATTTTTTTTGAAATTGTCTATCATATTATAATCTTTAAATCCACGTGCAAAATAATAAATAAAACGTATTCATTCCAAATCTTGTTTTTTTTTATGTTTTTAAAGAATTTTAAAGTAAAATCATAAAGCATAATATAATATGATATTATTTTTCTATACTTTTTGTACTTAGTAGAATGATTTTATTCTAAAAGAAAAAAAAATATTTTACATAAATGCGTTTTTTATATGTTGGTCGTAGGTCCAAGAGAAAACTGCGCTATCCTCTAAACTGAATAGTAATACGTATTAATAACAATAAATAATTTTATTTAAATGTTTTTTGGTAGTTATTCTAAACATCCAAATCAATCATTCTTTTTTAATATAAAGCAAAAAATATGAGTAGTTAAATACTTTTTTGTTAAAATATATATCATATTATTTGAATACTTCTCATGGATAGGTAATCGTATTTTTAATTCCTAGAATTTTCATTATGAATCTCAAATTGATATTTAAATAAATTATACTTATGTATTTAATTAAGTTTATATAAAACTAGATTTAAAACGAAAACATCCAACTATTAGGTAGTTAATGTATGGCTTTATTATTGTTTCTATATTAATACTGCACCATTAATTAAGACAATTTCGGACGATGGTTATTGATCTTAGATATTAGATTCTAGTAACTAGAGTACCTATTACAATCCAAACTTTAAATGAATACAATTTTATTCTAGTAAGGTCATACATTTTTATTAACATATAGAAATAGGTACGTTTTTACAGAAAAAAAATACTAAAATTACTAAGTATATCTTGTTATATTGATTAGATTTTCAGATCATTAGTTTCAATCAGCTCATTCTTTAGAAATAAGTTAATGCTAATATAGATTATATTTGGTTTGTTTTACACGCTTGGTAAACAAATATGTAACAAACTTCAATTTATTTTGATAAATTGTCTTGATACATAATATTTAATATCGTTTTTTACAGCACCACCGTTAACAACTACTACTACTTCAAATGTATCAACACGTGGTAAATTTAAAAGTGATGTTACTCCAGAAGATCTAAGTGATTTGCATCGCCAACATACTAGATATCAATGGCCCTCAGTATTGGAGATAACTAGTTTTAATACTCCATACAGTTCCAATGTATATCCATACCATTTTTGGAACTTGGAGTTTTATAATAAACAGCCAGTGTTTATGAGACTCAACCTAACATTACCATGGGGAGCTAATTTTGCTGTATATGGTCGACGAAACGTAGCTCCTAGTATAACCCAACATGATTTTTCGGAATTCATTAAAGGGGGTAAATTGGACAACAGGTTAAGTCGCAGGTCGGCAGATATAATTGAAAAAGATCCTTTAGTCGTTAATGTAACATTAGTACAATACCTAGACACGGGTCGATGGTTTTTATCTATTTATAACGACGATATTCGACCGCATACGATAGTACTTAAAATCGCAGAAGCTGAAGACGTTTCAACGACATGTCCCAACGAATGTTCTGGGCACGGGTCCTGTTATCTCGGAAAGTGTGACTGTATAGATGGATATCAAGGAAACGATTGTTCTAAAAGTAAATATATTTGCATTTTAAATTTTTTTTTCTAAATTTTAATATTTTACGAAAAATGTATAAAGGTGTATGTCCGATGTTGTGTTCGAACCATGGAAAATATGGCGGAGGCCTTTGTCATTGTGAAGAAGGTTGGAAAGGTACAGAATGCGATATACCTGAAACAGATTGTAGAGTAGCTGATTGTTCTGGACACGGTGTTTGTAAAAACGGTGTATGCCAGTGCCAACAGGGATGGAAAGGAGATGATTGTGACGAAGGTACTGCAATCGTTTTGCTTATTATTTGATTATAAAGATATATTTCCATTTTCAGTGGACTGTATGGATAAAAGCTGTTCTGGCCACGGTATTTGTGTATCGGGTAAATGTTATTGTAAAGCTGGATGGCAAGGCGAAGATTGTTCATTAATGAACAAGCAAGTATTCCAATGCCTCCCTCGTTGTTCAGACCATGGCACATATGACTTAGAAACGGGAGTTTGTATTTGCAATAAATTTTGGACCGGGCCAGATTGTTCACAAGGTATTATACGTTTTATGCACACATGTCAAGAAATGAAATCTTTGATAACATGTCCATCCTTTACTAATTTCAGCATTGTGTAATCTCAACTGTGGTCCACATGGCAAATGTGATCAAGGTAGATGTGAATGTGATATCGGATGGACAGGTGATAAATGTGATCAACTTCCTTGCGACGAAAGATGCTCTGAACATGGGCAATGTAGAAATGGTACATGTGTATGTTCTAGAGGTTGGAACGGCAAACATTGTACTTTTCGTGAGTTAAAAATAATATTCATAATATAGTTCAACATTGTTTTTATTCTAAGCACTATCGACTATAATGTATATGCTCTATTTTTCAGAGGGTTGCGATAATGGTTGCGGTAATCACGGAAATTGCGTCTTAATTAACAATATGTACAGTTGTGTATGTAACGATGGATGGGAAGGAGAAAGCTGCTCGGTTCGTTTAGAAATGGAATGCAATGATGAAATCGATAATGATCAAGGTACACCTATATTCTAATTAATAATGAGCAAATAAAGACCAATATCAATATTTGGCATTTTTGGTCTTGGCTTATTTACTTATCCTTAGAATTAATATCGTTATGATCAACTAAATATTGTTTGTGTCCTTTATCTTGTTGATTCAGTCTTAGTATTGCTGTCTAGTCAGTTCGCTAAATATACATGTATATAATATAAACTATAAATACCTAACTCATTTACACAGTTAAGTTGACGTAGATACCTATGTAGTTTTTTTGGAAAAAATGGTTAGTGTCTTTTTTTTATGTTCTGATAATATTTTTTTGTAAGTTTTGAAGTGTTTTGATACTTTATTATTGTACACACTTTCTTTTATTTTACTTCAGTACACAATTTACAAATTCAGATATTTTGTTATCAACACTTATAATGTTTTAAAATAACAATTAAAAATCAATACTGTTTGAGTTTCTTGGTTTTACATTTTACATTTTTTGTTTTATTTTTATTTATATGCCAAAGTCATAAAAAATTTATTTTAATTTCATTATTCGTCCAAAAAACTCATTTGATTTAAGAAATAAAAATAACACTTCTAATTTCGCTGGCCGCACTATAATAAGCTATAAAATACACGAATTATAGGATATCTACTAAGTTTAAAATTCGTACTGTATTAGCAAGAGTTTTCAATTCTTAATCAATTCTCGTTTTGGTACCAGTATAGATGCACTTAAAGTCTTTTCTTTGTTTTGCTAGTGCAGTTACTATTTTTGCATTTATTTTACATTTACAACAAGACGCAGGATCATGATTAATTTTGCTTATCAGTTTATCACTAATTTTAATTATTATCATCTAGTGATTTAATTTCTATGAATCATTAAAAATATGAAATGTACTTAATATAAAAATCATATTTATATATAATGTTTAAATCTTTTTACTATATTACATAAATAATACAATTTATTTATGATTTGCTATTGAAACCACCAAAAAAATGTATATTATTTATTGAAACATAATATTTTTGATTGAATAGGCATTCCATTTTATAATAATGTACAATATAATGTTTATAACTGTTTAGATGGAATGACTGATTGTTCGGATAGCGAGTGCTGTAATTCTGCTTCCTGCACTGACCATATAATGTGTTTAGCTTCCAATGATCCTCTTGATGTATTACTAAGAAAACAGCCACCTTCGGTAACTGCTTCGTTTTATCAAAGAGTGAAATTTCTCGTAGAAGAGCATAGTGTCCAAAGCTATGCACATTTGGATGAATATAGAGAGCAGTAAGTATTAGGTTATGTCATTACACCTATTCATACATATATTATATACACATACATTTCAATCACTCATTTAGAAAAATGTATAATGTTTCACATATTAAGTACAATTATAATTGAATATTTTCAAATTTGAACAAAGTACCTAAAGGCACACACAAAGTATAAGTTGTGTGTACCTATACATAACCATTATTTATCGGAGTATCAAATAGTTTTAAAGATATTTTATGCTTGAACTTAATTGATAAATCTATACATACATTTTTTTTAAAAGCATATTTTATACAGTAATTAACTACTATAATCATAGATAAGATGGTTATTCTCGAATTTAAACGATAACGATACATTAATTTGTAAATTCTTAGTTTCTGATTCATATTTGTTATTATTATTATTTTTAATGTTGATCCTTTGTTCAGAAAAAAATATAGCCGTTAGTTAAAACAAAAAATAAAATAAGATATTCTCGATGTTTTTATTATCATTTATTAATCAATTTAAAAAATAAGCGATTTAGACATTTTGAAAAAAAGTGTCTAATGATAGATCCATTGATAGATTAGTTATGTATTGTATTTCGAATTTTTTCCAATAGACGTAATGTCATAACTTATAAGTTAATTAGTACTTACAAAATAGATCAGTAAAACTCTTATAATATCAGTCTCGTTGACCATATTTTTTATATTCCATTGATATACAAATAATAAGTAATAATAATAATATTTTTAGGTGTATGGGGTTGGATAGATTTTACTATCTTTTTTTTTTTATTGTTATTTTACTTGTTTTACTTATTTTATTTTCAACACTGTGTTGTGTGTGTTAATGCTTTTATTACATAGATATGTCGAAATTCCATTGTGTACGTCTCGAAAAAAAAAATACTTGTGACTCATTTCTTACTTTATTTGTAATAAGTAGCTGCCTGTGTAGTACCCTTTTCTGAATAAAAATGTTGTTCCAAAAGGCTTGGCTTTCGGCAAAAACAATATATATATATATATTTATATACACATATACATACATATATTTATATCATTTTATGTATATATACGTGTATTTTACATAATCGCATTTACACTTAAATTACGTAATTGTGAAACGACAAGCTTGATAATATCAAGATCAACATATGAAAAACGTGCATTACGAGACTTTTCAAAATGCAGGTGGAGTTCGTTTTGGTTATTAAAACAGAATTTTCAACATAATATAGTTGAATTATTTAATTAATAAATAAATAATCTAACGCTGTTAAGATGGTTAGTATACTAATGTTTGGTTTAAATTGTTATCAAAAAAAAAAAAAAAAGTAATAAAACTAAAACACGCAACACAATTCATATAAGTAAAAACCACACTTTTAATAATTCTCAAAAATCTATGTATAATGCCTATATAATATATTATGATTTAAGAACATTGTTTTAGACATCTTAAACAAATCAACTTATTGAAATAAAACTGCGTTCTTTAATTTTACTATATGTTATTGTAAATATAATTTAAAGAAAACACCATTTTATCATTTACCAACGAACTCCGCCATACTTATGCGTTTGTAAGAAATTGTAATTTACTAACATCAGCTGGACTAGTTCAATGTCCAGTACAATATTTTCATATTTGGTTTGTTTAAGATGTCTAGAGCTCACAAGAGTTAGACGATAAGATATTTTTTTATATATTTTAAAATGGTATTTTGGTAATATTCCTTCTCTTTTTCATTCTCTTTTTTTCTATTGTCCGTCCTCGTACACTTCGAAACGAATATGTACCATAGTGAATTTTGGAACTCCTTTGCACCTGGGTAAGTTTACAAATTATAAATTGTAATTTTGTTTTTGGTTTTTTTTTTTTAATATTTCATAAAGCTTGTATTTGGTTTTTTTTTCTGACAGCACATAGTCAGATTGCTCATCATTTTGTTCTCATTTTGTAAACGATTTAAGAAATGACTAATTGATTATAATATAATACATAATAATTTTATAATTTGTTGTTTGCGAAATTTTGAACCCAGATTATTGTAATATTTTTTTTTATTTTTTTTTTCGTAACTTCATCAAGAATGAGTAGATTTTTGTTGCCTATAATAACAAACCCCCCTTCTAGTTATCTCATAATATTACTAATTTTATTATCTGGTGTAACAATTTAACATTTAACTATTTCAATAAAGGTATAAGGTAACAGCATGGGAATTATTTATATTTATGTACAGAATTGGTGTCGATGTCGTTTACGAGATTAAAATAGCACGTAACTATAATATTGGTTAAAATAAAAAAAGTAAACTTTTAGTATAGTAAAACTCCACCTGCAAAATGTTTACAAATTTTACTACTTCGTTGATATTAATAATAATAACACAAAATTGCGCTGTTGATCGAAATTGTACATGTTTGTTTTTTATACTATACTTACATATTTTGGTTAGCTTATAATTATAATATACAGATAACCTCAGCTGATGCTCTTGCGATATGTTCACAAGTATAATACAGGTATCTACAACTTTGTTTTGTGTCATATGTGTCTCTATATGTGTCGTCCAGTAGTAATTAGCATATAGGCATTAGAAGCAAACATTTTAGCACTGATATTAAATATTTTGTTTTATAGGTTATTTTTTAATACTTATCTATTAATTAAAAAATAAAAATAAACAAACCAAAAATTAATTTATGATTGTAATTTTTATGACAGATGGATCGATAATGCGGACGATATTATTACAATATCGGTACCTCCTTACGATTATCATTATTATTATTTTATTTTATTTTTTAATATGTCACAATATAATATCAACATATTTCTTGGGATATGTATGCATATTATGTATTTTTTTGTCGATATTACATTTACGGATATTTTAACCGAGCTGTGTATTTTTTAATTTAAATATGATAATATTTACATCACAACATCATATAAACTTAGAATTGTACAAAATGCCGAGATTTTATTCTTTTAAGTACATAATATTATTAATGTTAGTATACCATGCTGCTGCCTTAAACTTTTAAACCAAACAATTGTTTAACGCATAGTTTATGCAGCTCCAAGCAATGTCCCAAGAATTCAAGAGTCAGTTACCCACCTAAAATCAATGAAATTTTCTTATGTGTTTACATACGCATTAGTGTATACACGATTTTATTAAATTTGCCTACAGTACTAATCGAAAACAATTTATTTAGAATGATTTGCAAGTTGGCCATTTAGCAAAATTACATTATCATCATAAATTTGGTACATTTTATTTTAAGTTATTTTGGACACTATTATTATTAGTATTGGATGCATTTGTTAGTAGAATATTAACGTCTCATTACATTTTGATCTGGTCAACGATTTTCGAGTATTTTTGCGCGAGAACCGATCTATACAATCGAAATAATGGTTTGACTACCTATACTGATTGCAGCTAATTTTTTTTCTCACTTTTTATCGTACTATTTAATTCACACTTGATGTGTTTATTTATTATACCTACCTATTATATTTCTGTGGAAAAAATATAGAACTGACAACACCAACCACAACGAAATCATCATTGCATGTATTAATTTCACTATTATCATTGACAACGTGAAATAATGCTTATTTAAAACAAAATTAGAATATGTTGGTACTTCACAGCCTTCAGAACTAAACACTCGGCTTAATATTTTGTCTAATTTATGCTTGTTTTTATTTTATTTTTTGTTTAGGCGTATTCTGCTTTTTGCATGTGAACGTATAAATATTATTCTAATATATAATTATGTATCAAAATAACAATATTGTAAATAAATATCTAAATTATTGTTTGTTTAATTCTTGAACAGTATAGTATTAATAACCATTGTTTAATTACCTACTGATTAAACTACCGTAAATCGTTTACACAAACATACATGAATTATTATGATATTAATATAACAATATAACTTGTAAATATGCATACCTATTTATTTATTATTATAGAACCGTACACAGTTAGAAGACGTACAATAATACTCGTATGGCCTTTAAACGTTGCGTTGATAACTATTGCAGTGATGCGTATGGATTTGTTTATCGATTAAACAAAATAATACGCTATAATTACATATTTAATTTATAATTTATAAACATGCAGCTAATGTCCATTTGTATTCATAATTCATAACATCTCAATTTCTCATAATAGTGAACTAAATATGTACAACAATTTTTCAAGTTATTTTATGATAATCTGTTATAAAAAGCCAAAAGCCGAATTGGAAATAAATCAACTGTATATCAGCGCCTGTAAATGTTGCTTGTTAAATTGTGGCGTCTTTGTGTCTTTCGATTTTTTTAGATTTTTTTTTTTTATTATTATTTTTTAGTTTTAAAACCGTTTCATTGTTTAATTAAAATATTGTTTTTTCGTATACCTAGTGTTTAACTATTACGTTCACTGTGTCACGCAATTATTATCATTTCCGTAACGTTTTTTAAAGTTAAATATTACAAAATTCCCACGTCGTACATAATAATGAAAATAAAATATTACGATCAGATAGATATTATAGATGTTACAACATTATTTTCATTTAACATTATAATTATAATACAACATTATATTATAACTGATTTTTCAATGTCTAAACTTTATTACTATAACTATATTTTTTGTTGAGATATAATATTGGAACATTTAAGTTGTTATCTATTTGGATAGGTATAGTATGTTTTAAGAATCACATGTGCTTTAGCATATGTAATGACTCAAATTAACTGTTCTTGAATAGATAACCAAATTAATTCTAAATAAATAACGACAATTATTTAAATTTATAATTAATAATATTATACTGTTTGACTTAATTGTTAATCCATGTTTTATTTTTTTAAATTATATTTACTGTAAATAAATTAAAAGAATAAAAAAGGAAGAAATTCCATAAATCTGAACAAAACAGCGCATAGGAAAATTTAAAAAATTAAATTAATAACTATTTAAAAGTACTAATTTATAATATTTAGCCTTATTTAAATTTAACATTTTTGAATACCTATTAATTAAATTAGTTTTTAATGAAGCTAGTTGATATTTTACTTTTTAATACAAATTTGATACTAAACTATAATTAAGTACCTCAAAATAAACATATAAGTTACCAAAAATAATTTAAAAAATAAGCTTTAACTTTTATCGTTATAGTTGAAATGTAACAACTCTAGATTGATATTAGAAATATAATTTCTATATGATTTAGGTATCTTAATATAATATTTAAATAAATCAGGAAAAACAGTGTCGTCAGGCATTACTGTTAGTTTAATAATATTATAAATCGTACAATGTAAAATACGTTGAATATTTAACAAAATAATATTATATTTCTGAAGTTATTAATAATAATATAAATAAATTATTTATATTGAACTATTTTATGGATTAGGTTTAAAATAAAAATAAATTCTCAATTAAGTATAACAATTTATTGTATCTGCAGATTTGCTCAATTATGTGTGATTTAATTTAAATTATAGAGTAATATTCGCTAACTTTTTTTTACGTTTTACGATTATTTCAAAAGAAATATTGTATGTTAGGATACATAGATGATCTTAGATAAGACCTTCGTATAAAATATTTTAAAATTTATACTATAATACACAAAATCAATCATTTCAATTATTTTATAAATATTTCCACACCACTATTAACTTAATTTTAAAAATACTTAACTCATATTCATAATATGAACTCATAGTATCGGCCAAAATGGTAATTTATTCTTAATACGTAATTAATAATGGTTTAAATTTGACATTTTTAAAACAATAAATATTAATATGAACTATTGTACCTATCTAATATTTTTGATTAATATTTTAAGAAGAAAATAACACATGATCGATGGTGACTTGACTTATTTAGTGGGTACTGATTGTATTAATATATTAATATGTTTTTTTTCTCTAGACGAGTATCTGTAGTGCGGGGCCAAGTATTGTCACCGCAAGGATTGGGCATTATAGGCATTCGAGTTTCAGTGGATCGAGATTCTAGATTTGGTTTCACGTTGACTAGAGCTGGTGGATGGTAAATAAAATCGATCGAAACAAATCTCTCTGAATATGTTGATTGAGTATACGCGTGCTTAGGTTTGACGTAATGGTCAACGGCGGTGAAGCAGTGACGCTTCAGTTTCAGCGAAGCCCGTTCAGGCCGCAAACCAAAACACTGTATGTGCCTTGGAACCAGATTGTATCCTTATCTCCAATAATAATGACCTTAAACGAAGAAATGGATTCGTATAAAGAACCCACGTTGGACTCGAATGGTAGTATTTATTGATGAGTTTTACCAGTATCATAATTAGTAACCGTACTCATAAATAAATTACCTTATGTGTAGGTCTATTCGAACAGAATTCATACAACATAACACCATGTATTGATCACAAAGAAAATCCACAAATTGTATCTACATGGTTGCCAGAGAAAATTGGAGGCATGCCAGGAAAAAGTGTTATATTCGCGGAAACGCAGGTAAAATTGTCTGAAAATATTACACCCTCGTAAGTGTTGTCTCTGCTTTACAAGGTGTTTACATTTGTGTTATTTCAATTTAGTATAATAATCCTTAATAGTAGAGATAATTAATCTTTCAGAATCAAACTTTTTTCCTGTGCCAACCATCTTTGTATATGTATTTGAACTATTAGTGATGTTCTGTTATTTAGTGAAAAGGATTAGATAAATAATAAATTATATGATTAAAATGAAATAATTAAACAAAAAATGCATACAATAATCAATAAATCAATAAATTAATTAATTTGAAGGTCAACCAGGATTAGTAATTTTATAAATGTTATTGGGAATTAAATGTTTTTGGGCAGCTTAGATAGTTTGGTGGGAGGTGGATTGTCTAAAGTTGTTCGTAATCACAATACATGAGTTTGTCGTTTACAGATTCAGAACAATATATCTCTTTTATTAATCTTTTTATAAAAGTTCTTCAAGTTAATCATTCTAAATGATTACCTGTTGATAGATGTTAGACTAGTTTTCTTCAGTGTCTGATCTTATTCGTCAAAAATTTACCATCAATTGACCTCTTCTTAATCTTGGTTTCTTCCCAGTATTTTTCACGTATATCTACTACAAAATTAAGTTCAATAATTAAAAATTATCAATTGTAATATTAGAACTATAAGCATTTATTTTTTTTAACACTATTTGTTATACGAGTACATTGAAAAGTGTATAATTATTATTTTTATTTTTAGTTACTCCAAGAAAGTATTGGTATCCCCGGTTCAAATTTGAACCTAATATACAGAAGCAGCTGGGCAACTGGGTATTATTCGTATTTAATTATTCATCTCACTCAATCTGATATATCACCACAGCTAAAAGTTGTACACATCTCAGTTGAAATTGAAGGATCAATTTATAATCATAAACTCGAGGCAGATCCTAATTTGAAGTATACGTTTACGTGGGATAAACGAAATGTTTATAAACAAAAAGTTAGTTTCGTTTTCGTTGTGTATAGCTAATCATTAATTTATTCATAGCTTATATTATATAATATATTTATATTTATAATTAATGAAAATTATTGTATAACGCATTAATAGGTCTATGGAATCGCAAATGCAAAAGTTTCAATTGGTTATGAATATAAGAGCTGTAATCAAATTATATGGGAAGTACAGATGGCGGTTCTACAAGGTTTTGATGTAGACATATCAGACATAGGTGGATGGAGCTTAGATGTACATCACCATTATAACTTTCACGAAGGTAAATTAAATTGTACATTAAATTTGTCTTAAAAGTAATTAATAGTAATATTTAAATACATATTTTGAATTATTTATAATAATATTGCTGAAATAGTTCATATCATTTAGATACCTTTAATCAATACGTTTATTTAATACCGATGTGTATATTTTTAGGAATTTTACAAAAAGGCGATGGTTCTATTTTGTACTTTAAACATCAATATCCTCACACACTTCATGTCGTAACTGGAACAGGTATGCAAAGACCATTGAATTGCAAGGATTGCAATGGACTTACGAAAGACACAAGGCTCTTATTACCAATAGCATTAGCTTGTGGTCCTGATGGAAGTCTTTATGTTGGAGACTTCAATCTTATTAGAAAGTTGACACCGGAAGGAAGTGTTTTTACAGTATTACAACTTAGGTGCATTTTTAGAAAATAGTAGTATTTAAATATTAAGTATCTATTATTAAATATAAACAATATTTTTTCAGTGCCACTCAAGTATCATATCAATACTATTTATGCTTGTCTCCTACCGATGGACATTTGTACGTTTCTGATCCTGAAAAGCATCAAATACTTCGTGTATTAACTACAACTTCAGTAGTAGTTGACCCTACAATAAACTACGAAGTATACGTTGGTTCAGGAGAACGTTGTATACCAGGTGATCAAAGTAGTTGTGGGGATGGTGGACTAGCAGTCGATGCAAAACTGTCGAATCCTAAAGGTTTGGAAATTAATTAGTAATTATTAGTATATTGCAATATTTACACTCATTAAACAGTACAAATTTTTATTTGCTTAGTAGATATTTATAAAAGAAAATTTTAGAAATTTAAAATAACCAACATAGGTAGGTAATAGTATCTGTAAGTAGTAATTATAACTAAATATTTCGTCATTGAATTAATCGATGTCGATTCAGCTGTTTGCACCTTATATGATACGTTTCACTACTGTATTCTGTACTTTGTGTTTATACAAAGTATGTGAAACGTAAATTCCCAGTCTAGCTTACATTAAAACTTGAATCAACTGTCCTCGCTAAAAAACAAACGTATACTCCTTCAAATAGTCTGATAACTCGCATCATTACGCTCAGTTCTCTAATCTCTATATACAATAGAAATCCGAGTTCAATAAGTGTTTAACAGACTATATTACCCATACAGAGGCTGTATTAAAAAATAACCCCATCTCTTTTTTAGAAATGTATTCGTAGTTTTAGGTCTGAAAATAGTATTCCTAACATTGCCCACTTAGATATGCTCCATTCAGAATTATTATTTTTTCGTTCTAAAGAGACACCGTCATATTATATTAATAATGTATAAGTTATTAAATTCATGTTTTTTAAATTGTTATTTTCTTAAGACTGTAGTATGTTTGCAAATTTAAACAATTATACATTTATCTTTTAATACATTATGTTTGATATAATTTGATAGTTATTGAACTCTTGAAATAATTTTTTTTAGGTATTGCAATATCTTCCGATGGGACTATGTATCTAGCTGACGGTACTAATATTAGAGTAATTACTCCTAAAGGAAATATTTATACACTGATCGGTCATCATAAGCATAATAATATTTGGCAACCGATGCCTTGTAAAACCACTCTACCGACTTCACAAGTATGTTAAAATTATAGGATTTCAGTGGAATTTATTTTTTAAATATATTATTATACTAGGTACAACTTCAATGGCCTACTAATTTAGCGTTGAATCCTTTGGACGAAAGTTTACATATCACTGATGATAGAGTTGTTTTAAAAGTGACCAAAGACCATCGTGTTAAAATAGTGGCAGGATCGCCATTACACTGTTACTCGGGAAATGAAGTAGACAAGGGTGGAAAAGAATCAACAATGCACGAAAACCAAGAAGTTATGACAGAATCATTGAAAGCCACTCAAACGGCTTTGGGCACTATTCTGGGTATTACATTCAGTCCATATGGTGATTTATATATAGCCCAAAGTGATTCACGAAAAGTCAACACTATCAAGGTGGTCAATTCTGCTGGATACATATCACATTTTGCTGGCTATCAGCAAACACAAAATCCTCAAAAGTAAATAAAAAAAACTTATCATAAAAATAAATACAAAAAATACCTATTATTTTTTTAATTTTTTTTTTTAACAAAAAAAGATTTTTCAACACAAAAAATGTTGATCGATACTATAAACTTTTAAAAATGAAATTATCCTGTAACTTTAAATTGGGTATGAGCAATGCTAAAACATATAAATTATTTAACTTAACATAAGTATTGTAAATTATTATGAAAGAATGTAATGCATAAGTATAAAACATTTGTATCATCTTAAATTAAGCTGTGAAAAATCTTAGTGTTAAAACAGTTTTTGGTTTATAATTATTAATTAGTAAATAAAATACTTTTTAAGGAAATAAAATTATTTATTTTCATTTTATGTTGACTTAGGCAATGTGATTGTGACAGCTTTAATACTACTTGTCAGTGCGGAAATGGGTCCCGAGAACATCTTTTATCAATTACTGCAAGGTTTACAACGATATCAGCTATTATAGCATCTCCAGATGGTGTACTTAACATTGCTGATCAGGTATGCCATGTACAATTCATCTTTAAAATTGATTATATAATTAATTTATTGAAAACCAATTTAGGGTAATCTTCATATTCTCGCTCTAAAACCATATTTGCCATCGCATGCTATGAATGGAGAATATCAAATACCATATCCTGCCACTGGGGAACTTTATATTTTTAACAGATATGGCCAACATACGGCTACTCACGATTTAATGACCGGTCAAGTGAGGTATACATTCTTGTATTCTAAGAATACGAGTTTTGGAAAATTATCAACTGTGACAGATAGCTCTGGTAACAAAATGCTATTTTTGAGAGACTATAGTAATGTGGTAAGTATATTTGATACATTTTAATTTGTATCGATTTCCTTAACAAATGAACTTATAATTTTTAAAGGTGAGTGCTATAGAAAATTCACAGGATTATAAATCTGAACTTGTAATATCTGGTGCTGGAAACCTCGTCAAATTTTCAGAAAAAGGTCGATCAGAAATAATATTTAATTACGATAGTAGCAGTGGACTTCTTACAAGTCGTTCCGATTCTACTGCAGAAGTACGTTCATTAATAATTAAAAGTCATAATTTAAGTCAATAAACTATAAAACAAAAAATATGTTGTAGTTATTTATTCTTTTTTTATTATTATCATATTATCAATACACGACTAATTATCAAAAATGTATTCTGAATTTTAACTTTGGAAGTATATTTTAAGGATAATTAATAGTTAAAATCATGTATGTATGAAGTATCTGTTATATATTTTAATTTCAGCAGGGTGGATCGCTATTCATTTATAATTACGATAAATTAGGCCGTTTAGTCGATGTTGTGCTTCCAACCGGTGAAGTTTTTGAGCTTTCATCTCACATATCAATGGAAGATGATGGTTTTGAGGTTAACGTACTTACACCGTTGCATAACCCTATAAGTATGATATCATTAGATGGTCGCAGGGATCATATTACTATTAAAATGGAGGGAAATGATTACAAAAAACTTATAGTGAAAAATAGTAAGTCTTAATTTTTATAGAATAACATATGCCTAATGCGCCATAATATATACCTATTGCGGTATTTTTAATAATAGTATAAGTAATAATGTCTTCTAATTTTTATTAGGCGCTTCTGCTATTAGCGAAGCTATTAGTTTCAAAAATGGTTCATTTATGTTCCGCTCCAGATCTGGAGAAGTAGTGCAATGTTTTGCAGAGTCTAAACATCCTATATTAGAACTGTCTTTGCCGGTAGAAGCCGAAATGTTACAAGTTTTTAATAGACAAGTTTCTTCTAGAGGTACTTTGTCAAACATTGTATTGTGGACGTATTCCCTCGTTGGAGATGCAGGCTCTACCAAATTCATTATAAGAAGAAAATTGACTGTAAATATTATATTTTAAAATATAAATACCATTTACTATTTTTATTCATTTTTTGTTTAGATTAATAATAGTTCCGTTCTCATAATTGATTATAATCAATATACAAGAATTGAAACAGTTTACAGTAGTGATAAGACATCGACTTCTTTACTCAACATTGCATACAGTCAGAATGGCCTTCCCTTATCCTGGACAATTGGTCACTCAAAACACAGTGTTAATATAACATATGACAGGTGATAAAATGAAAAAATTGAATTAATTTTAAAATTAGTATCATCATAAAAATATTGTTATAGATTGAATCGTCTAGAATCTTGGAGCTGGGGAGCAATAAACGAGCAATACAAGTACACTCATCATGGTTTGTGTATAGAAAAGCTATTGAGTCATAGAGGTCCTGTAAAATATCTTTATAACAATTGGAATAAGGCAAGTATTACAGTTAATGAATTGAGATGAAATTGAATTTTCTTTGCTGTTACAAATGTACAACGAAAGACTTATAATACAATCATAATACAATCAATAATCATATTATAGCCGCTATAGTTATAATTCATAAATATTTACCAATGATATTTCCAACAGATATCTGAAATTGAACTTTCTACTCATCGAAAGTTTGGTTATTTGTATGATGAATCTGGTGGCTTGAAACATATTGTTTTGCCATCTGGAACTAAACATTCATTTTCATCTCAAACATCATTAGGATTCATACGGTACACATATACTCCTCCTGGGTCGACACGAGCTTATTTACAACATTATAGTTATACTGGAGCGCTACTTCAAACTGTATATCCTGGAGATGGTGCCCGAGTTCTGTACAGATATCGTAGTTCCGGTCAATTATCTCAGGTAAATATTTGAATGGAACTAGTGGTGTAAGCAGAAGAAATTCAGAAAAAAATTCGTAATAAAAGATATAAATTCGTAGAATATACTTGAAATTAAACTTGTAAGAATTATTTTAAAATTAAGAATAAATGTTAAGCAATGTAATATAAGTATTTCTAATTTAAATCCAAAAAATATTTTTAACTTTTATAATAATATAAATTACATAAGAAGGTTGTATCTAAAATTAAAAGTGAAATAACATACATTTCAAAAATTAAATTTCCGAAATTTAACTTACCTTGATGAAAAGAGCTTGCGTATAATAATATCTATGATTATTTTATAATATATAGGTAGTACACGGAGATGGTATTACGAAAGTTAAATACTATCCAAACACGCAATTGCCAAGTCAAGTATTGAATATTGAAATGGATTTCGAATATCGATGGGACTATCAGTATAACGATGGATTATTAATTGAAGAGAGAATTGATTATGGTCCTAAGACTGGTCTTAGCAATGCCAAAATCACATACGAGTATGACAGTAATTTTAGAGTGGTTTTGATTGAAGGCCGCATTGGTGGACAGACCTTACCAGAATATCGTATTGAATACAATCCGATCACTGGCAGCAAACAGCTGTTAGGGTTATTCGAGGTGAGTTATTTTTCACAAAAATCTGTAGAAACATTCAACTACTAGATAATTATTTATTTATAGCGAAGTACAAATGGAAACATAACAAGACTTACCGATGGAACTGGTATATTTAATCGAGTAACAAATGACTATTTCCAAGTGTCACACATGTCAGTCACGATACACCAAATGGAAGTTTTCCGTATGGAGTTTATGTACAATCTAGATGGCCGGATTGAACAATCACGTACTTATACTCACAATGTAGGTGTAAACACTTATACTATCGTTAAGAACTATACATTTGATGCCGATGGGCAACTTATGTCAGTGGAAGCTCAAGAGCCTTGGAGTTTTAAATATGATCAAAATGGAAATATGCTCGCTATGACGTACAGGTAAATATAATAATATTAAACTTAACATGTTTTTACGTAATAACATAAACATACATATTATATAACAGGTACCGTACCATTCATAATAATTATTGTACTTCATAATCATTACATACACAACACACACACACAGCATAAATATATACATAAATAAGAATAAAATAAACGTCGTTTCAAAAAACTTAATATTTATTAATTAATTGATATTTAGGGGTAATATGATTCCTATGGAACACAGTGTTATGGACCGAATAGAAAAATTTGGAGAAGGTCTTTATAGGTATAATAACCGTGGACTTGTTGTGCAAAATGCTAGAGAAGAAAAATTCCATTATAATTCTAAAGGACTTCTGGTAATAAATAAATTATGTTTAGTAAAAAAGAAAAATCTAATGATATTCTAAAAAAATTAGGTGAGGGCAATAAAAAGAGGCCGTTTTGATGTACGATACTTCTACGATCATCTAAATAGGCTTAGTACGCGAAAAGATAATTTTGGAAATGTTACCCAGTTCTTTTATACTAATCATAATAATCCAAACGAAGTAAGTAAATCACATACATACATTATAGTATTATGTATTTACTAACATGTTTTATCCGTTCAATAGGTTAGTAATATATTTAGTCCAAGAGATGGAAAGTTGATGTCGCTGACCTACGACGATAGAGGATTTTTAATTTACGCTCAAGTGCATAGATACAAGTATTACGTAGCTACTGACCATTGTGGAACACCTGTCATGATTTTCAATCAATATGGAGAAGGAATTAGAGAAATTATGAGATCTCCATACGGACATATAGTTTATGATTCTAATCCGTACTTGTACTTGCCAATTGATTTTTGTGGTGGTCTCTTAGATCAGGTAAATAATAATAATCAAAATGTAATTAATGAACATATTATCGTTACATAAAGTATTTAAATCAACTTGTGTTTACTTAACTTTTAAAATTTTAGATTATTATTTTTAATAACCCAGAAGCCTATCTAGTTTAAGAATGCAATTTTTAAAGTAATTTTTTTTAATTACAAAAGTAAAATTTAAATGATTTTACATCCAATTAACTATGAATAAAACTAGCGATATAATTTTCAAATATCACGTAATTTATTTTTGTTGTTTTTAATTTAGTACTTATATTTATTTATTTTTTTTAACACTGCAGTACAGTATACTATATTTTTTTAAAGTTTAACCTAAAAATATTGTAATAATTTCCAAGATTTAACTAATTTATTTATATTTATTAAAATTAATAATTTATCATTCGAAAATATATTTTTTTGCAAAAATTTTTTAAGCGTTTGGGGTTAACAAGTTTGAAAATAATAATATTTTGTTTTTAAAAAAAAATCAGGTTACATCATTGGTTCATATGCCAAATGGAAAAGTTTATGACCCTCTAGTCGGACAATGGATGTCACCTCAATGGGAAGGTATGCTAGCACGTGCAACAGAGCCCCAACAATTACATTTATACAGGTTCAATGGCAATGATCCTATAAATGTAATGCCTACTCGACAATACCTTAAAGGTATGTATTTTAAAAACAAATTCCATATATTGTTCGAGGTATGTTACAATTATAGAATATAATCATTGACTATTAAATTTACATAATTTTATATTCTTCTTTTTATATCTCCAAATATTAGTTTCTAGTTCAATAGAACGAAGAATTAAAATTATTTTATAATGATATTAAAAATAACTTAAATTTTTTATAGATGAAAAATATTGGTTGTCTTTGGTCGGCTACGACTTGAAGCTACTCATGCCTCAGATGCCACAATCCATATCGACATTCCCTTCATTATTACCATCTATGTCAGCAAGTCTTGGTAATATACCATTGGATATAACGTCCGTTTATTTCAACCATTTGACCAAATTATTGAACAAACGAAAACTTACGTCTCTTCCGGAATCCCAAACCCACATTGACCCGATAATCAATTCATTCAAAGAAAAACCGAAATATTTTGACCCGATGTGGATTACGTTCTACATGAACGATTTAGAAGAAAATGTAGATAGAGGTCCCAAAGCACACGGGACCCAGCCGGGAGCATCTTTAGCACCGCTTTTTGGTAACGGTATTCACTTATCGAGATCATCGGATGGCAGAGTGATTGTACAAAGCGTCCCAAATGCTAATCCAATTTATAAGGATGTGTTTACTTCAGTTTTCAACGATACGTTCCTGTTACCATTTAGCTTAGTGATGCACGGCGCCCAACAAGATGCTTATTACTTCGTTAAAAAGGATATTTGGCATGCTAATGAAGATAAGGCACAACTAAAGAGATTTGGTTCCCAAATGAATACTACTTTCCATGAAAAAGAGTCCGATAACAATTCTGGAAAGGTAAGGATATTAATTTAATGGTATTCCTAATTTGGGTAGAATACAATATTTTAATGGTTAGGTTTTTCTAAAACACAATTTCTTTCGTTATTTCTATTCGACGTTGGTATATTGCCTCATTGGGAAATCATATGTATTATACCGAGAGTATAGACGATATTTTCATATAATCAAAGCTGTGCAAGTTAACTAATATTTTCAATTTGTCAAGTTAAGTTTAAAGTTACTTTTATTTTTTTTAGTCTTGTAAAAGGTGCAAGTTTAGTAGAAAAAAAATTATATGATTTAGTTAAAAATCAGTTCATTTTTTTTTAACTGCATATTTACGCCTATGTTAAATCATAATATTGGATCGATTTTACTTACAACATAAAAATGTCTACAAAACAAATATTTAATTCTATGATTAATAATAATAAAGCATTTTAAGACAAATTTGGTTAAATAATGTTTTAATAAGTGCACATTACCCTTAATTATTAAACTTTGTAATAAAATAATTTAGAAATTAGGCTTGGCCTCTAAAGTTTTCTGACGTTTTCATAGTATCTTTATACGTTTTTTTTTGTTTCCAGATGGTGGACGTGCGAATACATTGTGCGGACACAGTGATCAATTTGCGATACGGCACAACGTTGGAACACGAAAAACAGCGACTGTTACATCACGCTAAGACATCTGTGATGCGAAAGGCTTGGCATAGGGAACGGGATCTGCTGAGATTAGGTTTACCCACGAACAAAGACTGGTCGGTCGCAGAGATCGATGAAATACTTAAGTCGGGCTATGCCAACGGTTTTGACGGCGAATACATCCGAGACACCGAAAGGTATCCGGAGCTTTGTGACGATCCGTACAACATTAGATTCGTAAAGACAAACTAATGTTCATGACATCAATGTCGTTACGTCGCAGCTATTGCTGAACTCTGTAAAATGAATTCTTGATTACATTAATACATACTTTAAGATGAAAAAACAATCATCAAATTGACCAATACTGTTTGTATGGTCCTTGATTTTAATCATCAACGATCACGACAGCAATACGACGTAAGTTGTTCGCCACAATTGAGTTGACGTACAATTCAATCAAAGCTGAAATATCGTTGGAAACTATACATTATTGTGATTAAAAATAGGTACTTTAAGCGAAACACGACTTTTCAACATCAGTTCACTCATATTTTATCTAGTCAACGAGTCGAACTGCAGTATTTATCTAATTTTAATTCTATATGTGGTTGGTTATTATTGTTTGTTTGATTGCCATTCTTTTTAGATTAAAATATTGTTATTCTTTTATTATTTCCCTTATAATTGTTATGTGTTTACACCACATACAACGAAGACTATATTTAAGTAGGGATCATTCAGTTCAAAACATTCGTCCCAGATAATTTTTAAAATATATATTTTTTTTTCCATTATAATACTTAGTTGTCTATAAGAATTTATTAAAAAAAAATAATAATACGTTCATGTTATTGAAATCTTTTAGATTGCTTATGATCCTAAGTACGGTCTTGTGTGTACTGTTTAATGTATTTACTTTATTGATGTTTTCGTTAATTCGTCCTATTGTGATTCAAAAAAAAAAAAAAAAAATTAAAACCACTATATTTTGCTATATTTATTCAGTGTTAATATTATTATTGTGTATTTATGTGTATTATTTATTTTATAAACCTTGAGTTTGTAACGTCCTTATGATATATTATGTATTTTATATAAGTTAATTTGTTTCTACTGGCTCACGATAGAAACTTATTGTTTGATAATGATTCCAATGTTCTTTTATTACAATGTACATTCGTTTATACTTAATTTTGCCAAAAACGACATTTAATCAATTTATTTTTATATTTAAATAATATTCGATTTTATATAACCCACCCTTATATTTTCAATCTCTGGTGACATTTTTTTCTTTTTTTTTTAAGTGTCCCATGTATTGAATTTTATGTACAGTAATAACCTAATTTACGGCCACTGCATTATAGGTGCCGAATATCAGTATTAATTACCAAAATTATCATTATCGATAATTTAAGATTAACTTACTTGATGTGTCCAGATATTTATAACATTGTAAAAATACTTATTATCAATATAAATATTTAATGAATAAATTTACTGCATTTACATGTATTTTATTTACATACAAAATTGTATTCATTTATTTGACATTGATTAAAAAACAGGTATGCTGTTAATATGAAACAATAATGAATAATGAACTAATCAAATAACTAAAATGGTACCTAAACCAAATAATATAAAACCACGAAATCATTAATATAGGTACTTATATATTAGTATTATACATAACGTCATACAAACAATTAAGGTAAGTATACATTCAAAGGCGATTTTTTTTTTTATTTTGAATGAAATGACTCAAAGCAACTTTGGTTACGTGCTATACAGGGTGTAATTCGTCTATTTGACCCAGACAAATAAAAATATGAGAAAATACATATATATGTACACTAAAACAAGACAATTTTCACTGAATTTATTTAAAAATGTATTTATTATTTGTATTATCAATTTTTCCTTTTTTGAATGATTGTAGGCAGTGGCGTAGCCAGAATTTTTTTTAGGGGGGGGAGGGGGGTTTGTAATAAAATGTAACTTGTGGAGGATTTCACACTTCCTGAAATGTATTCATAAATTGTTTAAATAAATTATAATATACGTTTAACTGTTAAATATTTATTTAAAATAATTTTTTTTCTTTTTTTACAAATACATTTAAAATATATTAAACGAAAAAAATAGTATTTAATAACATATTATGTTTTATAACAGTCTAATGCGGCGACTCTTTCTGGCCATATTTTCAATAACTTCTTCGACTGTTACCTTTACATCACGGTGAATATTCATTAATGCTAACCCGTTCAATCTATTTGCAGTTATTGTGTTCCTGAGATATGTTTTCAACCGTCTAAGTGTTGAAAATGATCTTTTACTAGTAGCAGTGGTAACTGGTAAAGAAGCTAAAATATTTAAGAGTGTGTATATTGAAGGGTATATGTTTTCGTTACATTCGGCTAAAGCAGATACAACATTTGTTATGGGTTTTGATTTTATTTGCTGTTTCCATAATGAAAATTCCCCCAAAGCCGAGTAGACATCAGCTTCAATATCAACTTTATAGGTTTTCAAAAGTACCTTGAAACATTCATCATTATTTTCTTTATCTTTCACCAAACAAAGAAAATTACTCAAAATTGATTTGTGTGCTAAAAATCTGTCATTCAATTGTTGACTAAAACTATCCAAAAAAGGAATATATTAAGAGACTCTATAATATGACTCAGCCGAATCTGTGATCACATTTGTTCTATGCTCTTGTTTGTTTGCTAACCTAGGGACTTTTATATTGATATCAAACTTTTCAGATTTTTTTAATACATCATTATATATATTTTTTAATTGTTTTTCTGCTTCAGCTCTTCGTTGAGTAGTTACCTCTATTACATTTTCTGCAAGTTCTATTGCTTCAATGAGATCTAAATGTTCATCTTGTAATTTTTTACTTAATGGCAAACTTACTGAAAAAACATCGACAAGAATAAAAATACAAAGAAGAAACTCTCCTTGTTTAATTGAACAGAGCAAATTACTGGCTTGAGATGATGTATCCCTGTCATTCCATGAAGAAATATTTTCTAATGCTTCTACAATAGCATCGTATAGTTCCAAAAATACTAATACTGCTTCGTGCCGTTCAACCCATCTAGTTGGGCATAATTTTTTTAGCTTTTTCTTTCTCGTATCTGTAATACATTTATCAATAGCCTTTTCTAAAACATCTTGTCTTTTAGGAGTCCTCAAAAATACACAAACAGCTTGTAAGGTTCCAGTAGCGTTGCGCATCGGTTTCAAATTGCAAGCGTCTGATATTTATAAATTAAGTGAATGTGAACTACAGTGTAAATACAATGCTAGTGGATATGATTCTTTTACTATTGCTTGCACTCCGTTAAATTTTCCTTGCATTGCAGATGCCCCGTCATACCCTTGACCACGTAGAAAATCTAAATTAATACCTATACTTTGTAGGGTATCCAACAATACTTTAGCCAAGCTTTTGCCACTTACATCTACCACTGGAACAAATTTCAGAAAGTCTTCTCTTAAAGTTGTTGTTTCTTTATCAAAGTAGCGTACACACAAACTAAATTGTTCAACACCGGAAATATCACAAGTCTCGTCAGCCAGAACTGTGTAACATTTAGACTGATTAATTTTACATACTAACTTATTAATAATAATATGGTAAATTGTATCAATTATTTCATTTTGAAATTCTGGACTTGTATACATGGCATTCTTCTTACAATTTTGTAAATGGTTTTTAAGTATTAAGTCACCCCCACTTACACGATATCTTAAGAATGCTCTGAAATTTCCATCGTTTTCTGTAGAATATAGTTCATCAGGTTGAAAGTGACCACTATCTTTGTGACCTCGTAATGCCAATCCTTGACGCCCACACAATGTAGTAGTCTCTATAATTGGACGTAATATTTGCCTATTTTGTTCAATTTCGAGTTTTGGGTTGTTATCAAGTTGAACGGCAATATTATTTTGTTTTTTATTAAACACTGATAAAAATCCATCAACCTTTGAAACAGCAGTTAAATGATTTTATTTTTTTGATGTTCATTAAATTTATCAATCGCGTAGGGCCAATCGTCAAAAAGTTTAAAAAAGTTTATCTTAAACTGTGGTAGTGTGTGAATACGGCATAACAGAATACATTTTACCACGACCAAATGATTGTATTCCTATATTATAAATATTATATTTTTGATATAAATACGGCTGAGGGGGAGGGTTATAACACCCAAAACCCCCCTGGCTACGCCACTGATTGTAGGTACCTATTGTTCAATATTAATGTCATTGAATAAAAAAATAACCAATAATTCGATAGATCATCTGTGACAAGGAGATGATGGAGATGGCGATTTAATCGACTATGTATGTTTAAATATTCATATGCTCAAATTAGTTAAAAAAAAAAAAGAAAAAGTAGCTTCTGTGTGAATTAACTTGTAAAATATAATTGCAAGTCTTTAAAAAATTAAATTAATATAGGTACTAATTTTGTTTATAACACTCGCAATAGTTACTTAAATTTATTAGCCATAAGAATATTGTCTATACATTTATATTAAGCATGATTGATCAGTTAAATTTATAAAATTTTGGTTCATGCCAGAGGTTTAAAATCGTTTAAAAAAATATTTACTATTTAGCTACATTTCAACTATAGTTTAACTTTTAATTTTTAACTATCATTTATTCCAGTTCGTGTTAAGACGTCGTACAGTCCACACGTTAATTGCCTCTCGTTCCGCTTTATCTGCTCCCGATAGCTTGTGCATTGTTCGCTGTGTCCAGCTCGTCGCGGTATTCGTACCGTTGGTAATGTATAAATTATTTAAACATTACCCAAGGTCAACCCATAATTTTCCTTATCTACATCATTATGAGTTACTCTAATCGCCCACCGACTCCTATCACCAAATATCCCAAATCGCCAAAAAATAAACATTTAACA
The DNA here is from genome assembly GCF_020184175.1 of Aphis gossypii. Classification (NCBI taxonomy): domain Eukaryota; kingdom Metazoa; phylum Arthropoda; class Insecta; order Hemiptera; family Aphididae; genus Aphis; species Aphis gossypii. The sequence goes on along the minus strand of NC_065533.1, from coordinate 16,155,988 downwards.
GATAAAACTATTCCATCGCTTACTATCACCAAAACACTAATAGATCAAACGGGTGTCAATAGCCCCTCGGACTTCTCTGACAACGAAAATGATTGGCTAACAGTCCAATCAAATACTTCAAAACGCTCAAGATCTCACAACAGCTCTTCTCCTACCACAAAAAAACCTGACAAAAATATTTTTATTTCGGCTAACCGTTTTTCTCCGATTGCACCTTCTGACGAAACTTAACCTATAGAAACATCAAATACCAATACAAACCCTGTAATCAATCTCAATGAAAATAATACATCAAAGCCACCTCCTATCTTTATTCAAGAACTGATAAACTACAACAATTTCTGTCAAAAAATAAATGAATTAACTGATGAAACCGGTTTTGTTTGCAAAAGCTCTACCAAAGGACTTAAATTCTAAACGTACAGTCCTGTCTCCTATAGATCAGTCGTATCTTACCTCAAAAATACTAACGTCTCCTTTCATTCATTTCAACTTAAAGAGGAGAAAGCATATCGCGTCGCAATACGAAACATGCATCATACGACTGACACCTCTCTTATTAAACAAGAACTCTTAAATAAGGGATTTGTCACTAGAAGCATAACGCCTATTACAAACAAGCTAACCAATACTCCCCTACCGATATTCTTTATTGATTTAGAACCGTGTCCAACAAACTCCGGTATTTTTAAACTAACCTCATTATGTTATACAAAAATTAAAGTTGAAACTCCCAACCCAAAAAAAGAAATACCGCAATGTCACTGATGCCAAAATTACGGCCACACTCGTGGCTACTGTAATCACTCTCCTCGTTGTGTACGCTGTGGTGAACAACATGAGTCAACTGTATGTACCAAAGATAGCAGCTCTCCTGCCAAATGCGCTCTATGTAGTGGTAATCACGGCTAAATTTAGGGGCTACCAATCGCACCTAAATCTTAAAAAAAATTATCAGAAAACCCTTCAAAAAAAATCTGGAATAAAAGTTCTCTTCCACGCCAATCAACTGTAAAAAATACCTACGAATATACACACCAAGCTTACTCACAAAATTTCCCCCCATTAAATCAAGATTCTTCTTCTCACAGTCATGATAACAACTCAAAGGATAATCATAATGAAAATATCTCTGCACAACTATCATCATTTATTAACGAATTTAAAGCATTAATAAACCCTCTAATATCACTCCTCACCACAGTCATTGATAAACTTATTAAAAATGCCAACAAATAATTTGCAAACAATCTCCATATTGTTATGGAATGCAAACGGCATCTCGCAACATTTAAATGAACTACAATTGGTCCTCATGCAAAAAAAGCCGAAATTGCACTTATTACGGAAACTTCATCGCTCAAGCTATTTGGTTACGATATTATCAGAGCTGACCACCCATATGGTACTGCCCACAGAGGCGCTGCTCTCTTAATCTCAATCAAAATCGACCATCTCCCTCTTCCTCCATATTTATCTCCAAACATCATTCAAGCAACTAGCACATCAATAAAAATTAACTCTACAACTATCTCCATTTCCTCTTGCTATTTCCCGCCAGGAAGACCCTTCCCTTCGGTCGAACTGAGTAAACTTTCTCAAACTCTAAGCTTCACTCATGTTATTGGTGCTGACTTCAACGCTAAATTCCATACATGGAGCCGAACCACCAACACTAGAGGTCGTGCTCTAAACAACTTCATCTCACTCAACCACCTCAAGGTAATAGCGCCGCACTCTCCAACCTATTGGCCATCGCATGGCAACCGTCACCCCGACACCCTTGACTTTTTTATCACCAATCTACCAAACCGCTTTTCCACTGAACTTAAACGATCCAGCTTCTGATCATACACCTGTATTACTCCTCATTGGTGCTCAACCCACTTTGAAGCAAAACAGACCAACCATTACTCCAGGTACTACAAATTGGAACAAATTCAGAGTTTTCATCTCAAACAAAATAATTCTTAATACTAAATTAAAATCATCTTCCGATGTCGACCAAGCAATCACCCAACTCTCGGATGTCATTCAAACAGCAGCCAAGGACTCATCTACCCTTCGCGCACCCTATTCTCAAACACCCAACCTATCACTGGAACTAAGACAACTTATTGCTGAAAAACGCAGAGCCAGATCTAAATGGCAACAAACTCACTACCCTGCAGACAAAGTTCAATTATCTTTCCAATAAACTTAAGTCCCTACTTAAAACTCACAAAGCCAATCTTTACAAAAATCACTTACAAAACCTCTCTCTTACAAATGGATCTCTCTGGCGCAAAACTAAGTCAATACTACGAATTAAGGACTCTCCTCCGCCTCTTTGCCGTGCAGACAACTCACTTGCTTCTACAGACAAGGAAAAAGCAGATATTCTCACTGAAGAATTATCGGGCATTTTCAAACCACATCTCATTCCTACACCAGCACCACACATGTCGTCAGTCATGGAAACTCTTCAGTCTACTTTACCTATGGTCCTACCTACAAAACCTACTTCCCCAGCGGAAATAGTGGGTATTATCAAAAAACTGGCAAACAACAAATCCCCAGGTCATGACCTCATCTCTAACAAAATCGTCAAAAATCTACCTATGAAATCGATCGTTCATCTTGCTCATATCTATAATGCAGCCCTTCGGTTATCTTATTTCCAGACTACCTGGAAAGCATCTGTTATTATTACAGTACTCAAACCTGGTAAGCCGTTAAATATCTGGGTCTTACATTCGACAGACGACTTACCTGGTCTCTCCATCTTAAAGATAAGCGTAAGAGACTTAACTCTAGGTTTCACCTGCTAAGGCCACTACTTCGTTCGAACCTTACCTTACCCATCAAAATCATTCTTTATAAAGCTCTTCTTCAACCAATATGGACCTACGGTATTGTAATCTGGGGTTCCGCTAAGAACTCAAACAAGAGAACCATACAAGCCTTCCAAAACATCTCTCTTCACTTAATCACTGGTGCACCCTGGTTTGTCTCGAACGAGACCATAAACTCCGACCTCAAATTACCATCCATCGACCATACAGCTGCTATCTACTACAAACGCTTCCACGCCAAACTCCAAGTTATTCCTAATCAACTAATCAATGAATTAGCTTCACTAACACTTCCAGGTAATCCAGCCAGACGTCTGAAAAGGAAATGGTGCCGTGATATGATAACTTAAGTTTTAATCTTATAAATATATGAGGCGTCACAAATGTGTGACTCCCTCCTCATGTGATTATTCTTGTTAATTGTATGTAAATTTGTATTACTTTTAATTATTGTACTTTGTATAGATTGTAATTCTTCAAATAAAGCCAATTAAAAAAAAAAAAAAAAAACTATCATATAATAATTATAAAGTAAGAAGTGATATCAACAACCAACTACATGGTACCTATTTAATTAATGATGGTAAGAAATAGCAATAAGCTAACCAATTCTAAGCCGAAAGTCAGTAAGTGATAATGTGATAGTTTTTGAGAAATATGACTTTTTCTATATTATCTTTTTATTTTTATCACGTTGTAAATAAATAATAAATTAATAATTTTTAAATAACTTTTGCTGTAGAATCTAAAAAAAATAATCGATCAAAGGATACTTTAAACATTTAGGACAAAAAATTTCATTGTCAACCATATTTTTCACTTCTTCAATAATTAAATTATACCAACTCTAAAATAATGAATGAATGAAGAAATCACTAAATAAATTGAATAAATAAATAAAAATTTACATTTAGAAATAAATCAATGAATATTATTTTTGCTTTTGTTTTATAATAAAATCATCTTTAAATTCATTAACACTTTTACCATAATAGTATTTTACTGTGATAAAAAAAATAATTATTATTTTGAAAAAAAAAACGGAAAATTAACAGTTTGAAGTTTGATAATTTATAAAGTATTTAAATTTAGAATTAAAAAAATTCAAATTCAAATACTCACAGAAAAATAATAATAGAAATTCAAAGGGAAGCGAATTTAATACCTTCATGAAAAAAAATGTTTAATTCATTATTTCTGATTATAATAATTCATAAACAATTGTTTATTTGCATTAATGCTCTAATTTTACTTAAAAAAAAAAAATTGTTCAAGAAGTTGCAAGTAGTATTTCTACTGCTTTTGTAAAAAATTAAGGTTTTGGCAAAACGACATTCGATTTTAATTTATATACATTTTTTTTTAATTAACAATATATGAAAAAAAGCCAAAAAAGTGTGCCGCTACCCGAGTAACACTGTATAATTAAAAATATATTTTTAAAATATTTCTGTAAATTCCCTACATTTATTACTTGTGTTTATATTCAACCATAAATTATACTGGTTTTTAGAGAATTTTGTACGATAGTTCATGATATTGAACGCATTATTTACTTAAGTACAGAACTCATCAGTACCTTCACTTCCTTTAAAGTTGCTATCTCCTAGAAGATCACAACATTATAGAGCATTTGAAACACTATTACCTGATTGAGTGTTTCTTCTATGTTCGCCAGGCTATCAGGAACGGTCGACAAAACACGAACGATACAGTACACTGAATAATATACAGAGCATTTAATAAAAACATCGAAGAAGTCTTAAATGTTCGTTTCAAACTGTTGAGTGTATCGTAATAACCAACGTAACCATTAATGGCTACGTCTGGATGGGGTGGACATTTCGGATACAAGTGCTGTTTTGTGAACGTGAGCACGTTACCTAGCTGTTGCAGTTACAGAAAGGCGGGTTCTGATACGTTAGAAGCTGTAGTTTGTACCAGCTGCAGGATCTCTCTCTCTCTTTCTTTCTGCGTTATTAAGCTATTGAGAATTCTTCTGCTTGAGCGAGAGAATTCTGAGCCATAACATCGCCGTGGAATAGTTATCCAAGTACTCGGGCAAGATAGATTTACCCGAGTAGGAGTCATCAGTGATAAGCTCGGCAAATGTATCGAAACACCTGACGTGAATTCTGAACCTTCGGCAGGGTTGGATTCATTCACACAAACGTTGGATGTTTGTGTAGACGAGTGGGCACTGGCAAATGTGAATTAGCCATACACTAATTATGTTTTGATGATTGGAAATGGATGTAATGTGTGATTTTCAATGGTACGGAATTCGCTCTCCTTATATACAATTTTAAAAATTATCATGCTTACTTAAAGCTATTATAAAAGTAGCTTCTAAAATTTTTTCCGCTTCTTGCAGCATTGATGTACAAACCCCTTTGATATATTAAATAATTAGCTTGTGTGGTTATGTTTTGAAGATTTCTTTTAGGTGAATAAAGTGGTTCACATCATTTCGCATGAAACAAGATGGTATTTTTATTTTTTTTCACATGCTAACTAAAAATACACTTACATAGATTTTTCTAATGAATCATACTCCGTAAAAAAATCGCTGACATTAAGACCAATGCCTAATTAGTTACTGATATTTTAGGAAGTTTTACATCACAGCGTAGCCATTTTTTCAAACACATATATTATAAAAATAAGTGTACATTTCGAATACATTTTATAACTCAAGATCCAATACTCCGATTTCAATAAAAATTTCAGGGCATATTAAGATTGATGTTTAAATAGTTTCTGTAAAGTTTGTACGCTGTGCAATGAGTAGTTTCGGAGTTATGGCCTCTTAAAAGCCAAAAAAAAAAAAAAAAAAAAAATTAAAAGTACTGATTATTGTTATTTATTTTCGATAACCATGATAACAACTTTTTGTTCTTTATTTTCTTCGTTTTTGTAAAATTTTTCACTAATGATTCACTCCCATTGGTTGCAGGAGAAGGTTCTTATGTAATACAATTTTAGGAAAATCCACCAGAAAAGTACGGAATTTGGATTTAAAAAACAACAACAATGACGTCACTTTCCAGCAAGAAAATAAACTATATTTTTGTTTATTGTAAGGTCGCTTATCGGTTAAAATTAAATATAATAGTTTGCAGACTTGTTGTTATTTTTTGTCAAAGCTATAACAACAAAAATAAGAATTGCGAAATAAGTCAATGTCCACTGTAAATCTCAAAATCAAAACAATAGACTAACAAAACAAGTTATACCAAATTTTATTTGGTTCAAAAGCTAATTATTTTAATTCTATTAGCCTTGCATGATTTGCCTACAATTTAAAATTTTATAACTTATATTTTGATTCTTCATTAGTTCATTACCTATTCCAAGCAATATCACATTTTTTAAATTTTTGACTTGAATATTGTGTGAATTTATAATGCACTTTTATATATTATAACACACATATATTTATTTATTGGTTTTCCAATTTTTGTTCTCTTACAGTTTTTATTCATTTATTCAACTTAAATTTATTGTTTTACTATTTCATTTAAAATACTATTTACATGGCATAATTAATTTTACATTGTTAAATTCAGGTATGTTGAATAAAATTGGCATTCGTCATTCCAAATTATTAACACCAAAATGTCAATCTCTTTACGGCACTGGTGTAATGATGCAAAAATTATTACGGACTGAAAAGAAAAAATGCCAAAATTCAAGGAATGTCTTAAAGCAGCTGAAAAATTCTCAGATAAATATTTGGATTCTAAAATCATTGGATGTATGACACCCGCGGCAGCTATATTCACCAAACTTCAACTTCGTGAAACGAAGAATAGTCCCAAAGGCCGTAGGTTTACTCTTGAAGAGAAGCTACTTTGTTTGTCACTGTATAAGCAAAGTACAAAGTCCTACCAATTACTTTCGAAACTTTTTATATTACTGGCACGTAAAACCTTATCAACATTGCTATCCCAAATTCCAAGTTCATTTATTGTAAACTGTATTCATATCTGTTATTATGTATCTATAATTATGTTTTTATTGTTATGAAATATAATAAATGTATATTTTGTTCTGTAATTATAAAATGTTTGAATTGTATTAAGTATTGTCGAAATATTTCTTATAATAAAAAACAAAACCTAAATATGTATTAACTTTTGTTGTCGTTTTTTCCATTAATTAATAAAAGGTGTTTTCGTTTGATTAGCAAATAATATCTTATTTATATTTTTATAAGGTATTTCAGTATTTATTTTGAAGTAACATACAGAAAATAATGGGTAATAAATTGAGAAAAAAATGATGTTATTAAATAATAATTTAAAAATAACGGGAATATTTTTTGGACCAGGACGCGACGAGCGCCGTCGCCTCCACCGTAGTTCTTTACATCGCTCACCGGGAGCGCTTTTCACAATGTTCCGAAAAATAACACGGTAGATGCCTATCTATCGGTATACTTGTCTATGCACTAGTTTGTCTGCAGTCGTCAGCCGTTAATGTTCTTCGTAAAGTAGCACGACTATATTTTATTTATTAATTATTAATGTTGTACGCGTTATCAAACGCGTTAAGCAATTATTTAGTCAAATAATATTATTCTATTTGCCCATGAACGCATAATATTTTATGAGGCAATCATAACAAATTGATTTATATGTAATGACTAATGTTATTGACATGAAAACAATTATTCAACAACACCCATTAATTTGGAATACAAAAACTAATCGACATTTTGCAAATGGAGCATACCTAGTGAAAATATGAACTGCACTCAATTGTAATTGCCTACACGAAATTTAAAACAAAGCGTAACACGAATTTTAAGAAAAACTGTTTTGAATGGTTTTCTTTTTCTTTACAGACTTTGGTCTGCACAAATTGTCAAACGAATGTATGATAAATAACGCTGGTTATTATATATAATAAATTAGATATAATAAAGTGTAAGCTGGTACCTAAATTAATGGTCAGTAAATTTGTAAAGTCATATACCTACCTATTAAATCACCATCAGTATCGTGCAAGGCATTCAATTGGGGGAATTAGCTGGAATGTTATTTATGTTTGTATAAATCTAGTTCAGCACCTCTTCAAAATTTCGGTTTTTTATTTTGGAAACCTATGTATTTTAACGTTTAAAAATGATGGTGCAAAGTTTTTTTCGGAAATCATTAGTTATAAAGTTGTAGAGTAATAAACTCACGATTTTTGGTGTCTGAGCGAGCAGCGAGCGAGTGGCAATGTTGGCCCCTAATTCCCTTTAAAAAATGAAAACGTATTAAAAATAAGCATAGGTATATATTTTTGTTTTTGGACTTCTCAAAAACTTATGATTTCGGAAAAAAATTTGACACCATAATTTTTAAAACGTTAAAATACACTGGTTTCTAAAAAAAAAAAAACAAAATTATGGTTACAATTTATTTTATACTATTGTTTATAAAAATTAAAACCTAAAATAAATTCCCAGTTGAATATATTTTTATTAAAACAGATAATATGTGTAAGTACGAGTGCTACGACACGTATCATTACGTATTACATATATAATTATCTAATCTGTGTTTTATAGTATTATATCGCCACTAGCATCGGCTAAACACTGAAAATCGTAAACTTATTATAGTCTGTAACTTTAAAACTAATGATTTCGGAAAAAGCTTTTTGCACCATCATTTTTAAAACGTTAAAGTAGGTACATATGTTTTCAAAATAATAAATAACCAACATTTCGAGTGGGTACTAAGCTAGATTTGTTCCTTTATTTTGTATACTTTTTCCTTACAACATTCCTAAATAATTGTATTCGAATAAAAACCGAATCTGCTTCATGTAATGCCACGCTCCTGGTGGATTGTTTTGTAACTACATCTTTAGGAGAATCAAACGTGCCAGCCGCTGGGCGCGCGCCGGCAGTTGGAGACTAGTTTGTCCGCTGCCGTTAGGCATTGACGTTGTTCGTAAAGTGTCATGATTATTTAATATATTTAACAACATTTAATGTTATTCGTGACACCAATGTGTGAAACATTTATTTAATCAAATAATATTATTCTATTTGCCCATGAACGCATAATATTTCATGAGGCAATCATAACAAATTTATATATAATACGTAATATTATTGACGTGTAAAACAATTATTCAATAACATCCTTGAATTTGGAATACAAAAACTAATAGATATTTTGCAAATGCAGCGTACCTAGGTGAAAATATGAACTGCACTCAATTGCAATTGCTTACACGAAATTTAAAACAAACCGTAACACGAATTTTTAAGAAATACTGTTTTGAATGGTTTTCTCTTTTTACTGACATTGGTCTGTACAAATTCGCTAACGAATGTATGATAAATAACACTCATTATTATTACCAAGTTTACTATTTATTTGAAAAATATAATTTTATCGATCGCAGAAAACGGTGTAACGATGTGATCGCTAGACGTTCCAAAAACAAGAAATTCAGAAGTCTTATTAAAAACATTGTGCCAAAAATAATCCATCGATCGCTATTAGACGAGAATTCATTTATTTGTCTTAAACTATTAAAAATGTTATCTATTATTCATATTAATAGTGCTTACTTTTAACTCACAATTAAGTTTTTTACGCCACCCATCGAAATAACCGTTTCAAAGCTTATAAAATACTTAATAGTGTACCTATTTTTATTTTCAAAAAGTGAACATTAATAAGTTAAACGCTGGACTTTTTTAAGCACTTTATTTCACATAAACTTAAACGTTGTATTAGTTAAAGTAATAGTCATTTTTTGTTGATTGTATCAGTAGGATGCATTTTTAACAAAATAGTATTAAAATTAATGTGCACTTATATCACTTTAGAAGACTAAAATTTAATTTACTGCGATTTTCTTAAGACAAGTACTTAAAATAAGATATGTGTGAACGGAACGGTATCCGACGATGTCTTACCACTGACGACACTAATAACGCAAAAATAAAAATAAAATAAAGAGAATAATTATAAATATAAATATATTAATAATATATTATGAATATATCAAATATATTATTATTTAAAATAATAGAAAATAGAAAATATATTGTTTATTTATAATATTATATATTATTTATGTATGGTGATTATGTGGTTTAAATAAATTGTAAGGCAAACACAAGGGACACGGACCTTGAATGAACGACTTTTATATTTATAAGTCATTAGTTATTAGTAGGGCTAGGGACTTCATTCCCTAATTTTCATATTAAAAATGCTCAAATATGCAATTATAATTATAAAATGGTCAAATATGCAAAATATGAACTCGTATTACTGTATTGATATGCTCGATTTTACATATAATTATTGTAAATTCGTTATTTTTATTTAATAAAATAAATAACGGTCGAGTTGTCGCACGCATGTAATATACTCTAAAATACCCCAATAAATCAAGTCGCTGATGATTGGAACCAGTGGCGTATTTTCAACATTTTTCTGGGGGGGGGGTCCACAGTTTATGCATAATTAAATAATTTATATAAACTATGAAAACTATGTACCTATTGCCTTTATCACACATTATATTTAGCCATGACTTGGAAACTGTCGTTAGAATACACAGAATACCAATTTCTATACTTATTACTTTACTATACTGCAGAGATATGTATAGGTTTTTTTCTAAATACGCCACTGATTGGAACGATTCCTATTATCTAATCACGATACACTCGTCGGAACTTAAAATACATAAAACCACCATGTGACCGTAACTATTAATTTATCGTTTTTGATCATAACACTAGGCTAATTTTTCCAAAGGAATTCGGCATTTATTTAAATCGTTTGAATTCGCTTTCGCGCATTCTAAAAAATTTTTTAGTTCGTCCTCACACGGCGGCTTTACATAGGTACTTCGATATCGTTTTTTCCTAATAATAAATAAATTATCATTATAAATAATATATTATTTATAAATTTTTAACCCCTTTCTGCATGATTTTTTATTTTTGACTGGAAAAAAATCTACTTCATTAAAATTTTTCCCTGATTATGGGAAAAATAATAAAAAAAATTTCAAGTTCAAAGTTTGGAAGTTATAAGGTAAAGTTTATTGTGTTCCAAATATGGCACATCATGCATAATAGTCACTTATCAATACTTTTGTAAGTGCCATATTTGGCACACCATGCATAATAGTCACTTATCAATATTTTTGGAAGTGCCATATTTGGCACACCATGCAGTATCAATGATTATAAACATTTGTAATTGTGCCATACTTGGTAGGTAAATTGGTAATGGTAAATATTACCACCATTTTTTTTATGCTTTATGTATCACAAAGTTTTTGGAATACTTAACTACAATAATGTGGTTAGCAGCTATAAATAAAGAACATAATATTAAATGTTTATTAATAATTTATTATGATTATAACAAAATTGAACAAATATGAAATATTAATAACAAGAGACCTCCTTTGGTAAAAAATTATAATTATAAATTGTAAATAAAATAAATAGTATCTTCAGTATTTTGAATTGATAACATAAATTTAAATTTTCTTTACTTAAAATTAATTAATAATAAAATACATAGAAATTATAAGAACTTTCTTCAGTCTTTTTGATTACATTCTTAATGAGAACCTCCTTTGGTTAAAATTAAATAATAAAAAGTAATAATAATATATTAAAATAAATCATTGAGTATGAAATAACAAAAAACAGTTTCGTTTGTCATTTATACATAAATTAATTTGACATTTCGAACATGAGATCATAGTTTTTTGTGAACAAGTAGGATATTTGCAGCGATTTCTATTTTCATGAATGGGATAATGATCCATACCATCCAAACGTACATCTTCAGCAGGAAGTTCTGAACATGGCCCTCTTTTTTTTTTTGTTTCTATGAGCCCTTGTGTTCTGTTTTCTTCAGCAGTTGGACGGCCTTTTCTCTTTGGAGTAGTTCTTTTCACCTCACAAAGAACTTCAGAAATTAAAATTTTAAAATCCACTAAGGGTAGGTAAGATTCATTATTGTTATTAACCCGTCTGTATAATAACCAAGCATTGACAACACATAGATCTATTATATGGTAAAATATCTTCATATAATATTTCTTAGATCTTAATGGAATTCTATAATATCCTAACATTGAATCAATAAGATCAACACCTCCCATGTATGAATTATAAATACCCACTGAATTGGGACAAGAGATAACCTTGTGAATGTTTTCTGATTTAAAAAACCGTTTTTTTTCCATAACCGGTTGACTCCCAGCATATGTTGAAACCATATTCACAACTTTATTATCCAACCAACTCACAGCAGTAATTTTAATTTCATCAACATTAGTTACCATCTCACAAAAAGTTCCACGTCCTTTTTTTCTTAGTTCTTTTTCTTTTGGCATTTTCAAACCTGTTAGTCTATTTAATCTTGCAGTACCTAAAGGTAAAATACCCTCCTTATGCAAATATACTAATAAAGGTATAGAAGTGAACCAATTATCAAAAAAAATTTTATAATTACAATGCTTTGGTATGAAGTAACTCATTCTAATAACTACATTACTACTAGCAGATAAATTTGGGCATGATTCAGGTACCACATTACTTTGAGCCCCAGCAAAAATATCAAAGTCATAACAGAAACCTGATTTACCACTCAAAACAAAAACTTTGTACCCCCATTTATGAGGCTTTTTTGGATTATATTGTTTGAGTGATGTTCTACTCTTGGTAGGGATTATTTGTTCATCTACTGCTAAATGTTCTTCCTTGGGTATGCTTCTTATAATATTTTGAACTTGAGAACATAAAGGCCTGACTTTGAATAATTTATCATAATTATAATCACCTCTTGCTGGTAATTGACTATTATCATTGAAATGAATAAAACGTTTAATTTCTTCAAATCTATTTACAGACATTACATTATATATTGAAGGAATGCCCAAATTTCCCCAATAGTGACGTACAGTTGGAAGTTTAACAACTGACATTTTTAAGCATAAACCAATAAATTGTTCTATTTCTTTTGCACAGATCATTGGTAATTTATTAGGACTAATTTGAGATGCATATAGATTAGTTTGATCAGTAATGTATTTTATAAGTGTTGGTGGAAATAAAAAACTAAAAAACTGATATGGATCTGTAAGGCACATAATATTTTCTGGCAGATTAATATCACCAGTAAACATTGTTGATTCTGGAGGTGTTATAAGATGTTCCTCTACCCAAACTGGTTTTGTTTCTTTTTTTTTTAATGATCTTTTGGACATTAACCTATCATACCTTATGGAAAGAGGTATATCATCTTCATCTTCAGTGTTAATTTCTTCATCAGATGCAGGAATGACTAAATAATTTTCATTAGGATCAATAGAATCTTCATCAGTGTCAGAAACCAAACATCCGTCTTGTTGAGATATAGGTGTATATAAATCTTCATCATCAGACCATTCAGAGTCTGAACTGCTATCAGGTATACTTTGCACACGTGAATAAAAAGAAGTCGAATTAATTTTCACCTATAATGGAAAATTAACTGTATGAATATTTCGAATACTAGATACAACATAATTTATAAAGCACACAAAAGTGAAATCATAAGTGCATGATGTCCCAAATTTGGCACAAATACAAATTTGATTGTATCCAAACAAATATTTGATGTATAAAAATGTACTTACCATGGTTGGATAGAGCGTAAAATTTTGAATGAGATCATATTTTTTTGAACGAAATTCGTACGTTTAAAAATGACTTATCATTGTTTGAAATCAACAACACAACTGATAACATGATAATGATTATATCCATGATATTATTCGTAATAGCCAGCACAATTTTAATCCTAGAGGGCAGCACCTTACATAGTTTTTATATGCCTTTTCGTGCCGAATCTGGCCATGCATGCAGTTTTGGAATATTTCAATTATTTTAGACACAAATAATACAAAACCAGTATGTGCCACATATGGTACAATATGCAGTAAGGGGTTAAATTATTATACATACAACTATTAATTGTGAGTTTTGTTATTTCTTGAGTTACTGTTTCTGCGCATTTTTTTTTTATCATTTAATTGTAGTCCATTTGATTTTAAATGTAATTTCAAGATTATTATTATCTTCAATAGTCATTTTAAAATAAATTTCACGCGTGTTTGGAGAGTCCTCTGGTGGACTTTCAATTTCAGGCGAATCCTCTGTTTCATTATTTTTTTTCGAATTTATATAAATATGTATATTTATATGAATAGTAGTACATATTTTGTACGCAAAATAAAATGAGAACATAAATTGAAATGCTGGTGGTTTAAACCACTTTTTAATAAAAGTAATAAGTTTGTTAATAAACTCAATTTTTCTGCCACTTGCACCCGACTTCAACCAACAAATTTGTTGATTATATGCCTGATTATAAAAATAGAAACTGGTATTAGTTGAGTAACTCGAAATAACTGGATGAATTTTAAATAAATTGACTAAAGTTATACGATACCTTGTCAATGGTAAATCCAACTACATGACGTGTATCTAATGTAAACTCTTTACCTATAATAATAGATAAAAATTATAAAATATTAATACTATGTTATGAATGGTATTTCTGAATACCATCATTTAGTAATTAAAACATTAAACTAGAGATAAAGAAGGACCATAGTCACAAATAAAACTCCTTGGAATTTTGTATCGATACATAAATCACTTCATGCTTATAGCGTTAAAGAAAAGTAGGTTATAACGCTCAGGTTCAAATTGCTCATGCATAACTTGTGAAACAACTTCATGCGACTGAATCGAGGAAGGTTAGGCACTATTATAACTCGGATATTATATAGAATTGACATTTTTAACGGGCAACGAAGTGCACGGAGCCAGCTAATGTATATATATATAATAATGTATAAAATATTTATTTAATTATAAAACTACAATTTTCATATTAAAAATGCTCAAATATGCACTTATAATTAAAAAATGGTCAAACATGCAAAATATGCAACTATAAATTTTAAATATGAACTCGTATTACCAAGAAACAAATTTCTATATTACTTAGCTATGTTTTGAATGATTATTGAAAAATATGCAAACTCCTAGAAGTCCCTAGCCATAGATAACTTACTTTAGAAGTTATTACAACTTATGAGTATTTATTTTAAATTTGCGCGATTAACTTCCTCCTGATCGTTGGAGGGCTCTCGAGGTCATAATTCGAGAACGATCAAGTATACCGTTGGTAAAATATTTGTTAATTATTTAATTATTAAATTATAATAATTTACTAATTAAAATGTGATACCTATATCAAATTGTAACTGTATAAATATGAATGCTCATGCACCTTACCTTATTCGTAGCTGTTTAAACACGCAGTTGACGTAATAGGACGGAAAGAATTATTTTAAATACTCAAATAGAAATAACGGGACATAGATTAATTTCGTTTTTAAAAAAGAAATGGCACAGTTGTCGCTCGCAGGATCTTGTGAGTGTGTCTTGACTAGTTGTAGGTGCTCCTGCACTTGTCTAGTCGAATGGTGCTCGTGCACTTAGCTGGTAGAATGGTGCTCATGCACTGATGAGAGGAGACGACTTGGTCAAGCCCATTTGCAGAATATTACATTCTACTAACCTTCTAGCTCTTGATAAACGATAATTAAAAATTATTTTTTCATTTGTTAAATTTTTTTTTTGGAAAAGGTCTCATTAAATTGGTTTGTAAAGGATATGCTTTGTCTCCAACAAATACAAATGGATACTCATCGTTAATTTGAGGGCCAATTTTTTTTGACTGCGGAATATTTAATTTATTGTTTTTTAATAATTTTCTGAAATTGGGCTCTTTAAAACGGTAGAGTACGATTGCGCGTGAAATTGGATGCGACGTTGCCAACTTATTATTTAAATTAAAATTATTATTATTATTAAAATAATTGTCACGTAGCACAAATAATATAATATATATTTAATATAAATAGTAATAGGAAAAAGGAAAAAAGAACAGCGAAAGAAAGACAAAACAACAAATGTATGTGACGACGGAAACGAGCTTCTATAATAATAAGAATAATAATAATAATAATCGTACGCGCACTATGCGTCCGAATAACACGTATAAATATAATGTATATCTCGGAGGTACGAATAAACAGAATAGGCAGAGTATATATATATATATGATAATATATATAGATAATAGTTAACACTAATAAAAAGAAGAACAACTCAAATATATAAATCAGTCGCGGAAAACGCATAAAAGCACGGACTTTAAATAGAACGGCGGCGGGCGGGGATCGATCGTAACGACGGTTAACGATAGACAAAAACGCCGCCGAAGCTCTCGGTGGTTGTCACCCACGCCGCGGGAGTTCGGGGCTCATCGCCGACTCAGAAACTGGTTCGATTAATCGCTCGGGTGTCCCGATTGATTATCGAACGAGTGGTGATACCTAGGCAAGGGGGTCTAGCGGGTGAGATCGCGGTATTCGTGCGACACGACCGTGTCAGAATTATAAAAAAATTTGTTATTTATCGTATATATCGTATATGTTGTTATTGTATTTATTTCTAATAACATTATAAACGTGCGTTATACGACAATTAATCAGTCAAAAATATTACATAAAGTAAAAAAAAATTCAATAAAAAAATCGCTGAAATAAAATAATATAAAACTAGCCGACCCGTCACAGCTTCGCCCATGATTGGTTGTTTATATTGCCTTCGGACCATGATTTTTTATTCAAATATTATTGTTTAATGTGATCGGCAAGTAAATATAAAAAAACGGTTAATGAAAACGGATTGAAATTTTTCTAGCGTTATATAAATGATAAAAATACAGATAAAAAAGAAATAATTTATGGTTGATAAAGAATTTGATTGAAGTTGATGAAGAACAAAAAGAAGAATTAAAATAATAATTTTATAAGACTTCTGAGTTTATGATGTTTTTTGTTATATTTCCTGTTGAAATTAAAATCATAAGATGATTCGGGTCCCCAGTTCGAGAAAATGACACGTATAATTACTCTGTACGAAGATCTACCCCAACGTACTTGAATGTTTGACCTTGTGCTTTGTTTATGGTAATGGCAAAAGAAACTTTAACCGGGAATTGAAGCCGTTTGAAAGAAAACGGCAAGTCAGAGGGAATCATGGAAATTCTTGGAATAAATGCAATTTCTCCTTTCGCTGGCCCTGTAAGAATTACGGCTAATTGGAGCACCAATTTTTAATTTTAGCTTATGAGGAGGAAATCCCGAAGGAGAAAGAGAATTGAGAAATTCTTGTGGATAATGAATAGCATCATCTGTTGATGTAACTGTATCAATTGATAGATATTCACGTGAGTGTCCATTGAATTTTAGAAGGACAATATCATTAATTCCTCCCGCTGTTACATTTCTCGGAGAGATAATAGCTCTTTCACATAACCACTGATAAGATTTATTGGACAGATTAAAAATGTCATGATAAACTGTAGAAATCAACTTCCACGTTATTGACTACCCGTCCAATCGTGTGATTGACAGAAATGTAACCATTTTCATTTCCTAAAGTTCCATTTCCAATTTTCAACAACTGTGCTGGAAAAAGATCGTCCCCTCCGCATAATAAACTCTTATGTTTGTTCGCAAATAAAGTTTTTCAACATAGTTCCATATAGGGGAAGATTTTAAGCAAGCATTAACGACATCAGCTCGAGTACCTTTAAGGCGCATTCACAGTTACGTCGTGTCGTGTCGTGCGATGTGAAGAAGTGGACATGGTAACTATGGTTACAAATGTTACAATGTTACCACCATATTGCTTACCTTGGTATCTGGTTTCCCATAGAGCCGGTCTTTTTAAAAAATAAATAAATAGACTGCGTACTAGTAAATAATATAATTCATGACTGTCATTATTACTGATTAAAATTGTAAGTGACGATGACTACTGTTTTAACCTGTGCTAATTAGTAAAATTTTCAATACGAAAGGTCACGTAATTGTGTATAATATTATTTAGTTGTTTTATATTATAAGACGGTCCTTTTCAGGACCATCATATATTAATTTATATTACAAAAATCATTTTCAAAACGTTTTTAAAATTACTTAAAAGTGATTGAAAATGAAACGTCAAAATGAAATATATAACCATGAAATGGCATTATATAGAAGAAAAGTTGTGTTGCTGTATGTGTGGCACAGATGCCAAATACAAAAAACGTAAGTTTAATGAGAGTGCATCTTTCAAGTTTTCAGCATCAATGAAATTTGACTTAAAGAAAACCAAAAAATGCTCTAAAAATAAAAAAAAGCTGGCAAGTGGCTACCGCTCTGCTGTACATTAGGTGCCGTGTGGATCACTATTATGTATTATAGGAGGGTTAAATTTGAATCCAATGATAATTATCATTGTATACGAAAAACAATTCTGAACGAAGATGATTTGTTAGCCTAGGATATAATTTTCAGTTGTTGGTGAAAAAGGTGATTTATGTTTTAATGACCTGAATACATCAAAATTTAAGTTTTTTTATAATTATTATTAGCTAAACTTATGGAAAATTTTGTATTACATTTTCAACTCTTAGCTACTTAAAAAAATTGTGCCTATGCATTCTTATAATTTTTTAATCACTATAGGAAGAACTTATGAGGAACTTTGTATTAATTTTTCAAGTATTTTGATAGGGCCAAAAAAATTTTATCGACACTTCAAAAATATTTTTTCAGAAAAGTTGAAAATTTCAGTTGCGTATAAATAGCTCAAAATATTTTAAAAATTAAATCACCTAAAAAAAACGCGAATCCTAGTAACTGGTAAAATTTTCAAGTATCTACGACTTATACTTTTTGAATAATAACAAATATTTAAAATCGTTTGGGATAAATCTTTGTCGTTACGCTATTTCGTAAAAATTTAAAATTCAAACGCACATACAATTTTTCCTATAATGATGTTATGAGTTTTCTCTATAGCTACTTGAAGGAAAACTTAGTGTTATAATTTTAATCCTTAGTTATGAACACAAAATTTTTTATGATTTTTCAACTTCAAAATTACTTGCAAATTTTCGCGTTTTCGACAGATTTCTTAAAAATTTGAACTATAAACGCTTATAAAAAAAAATTGTGACTAACGATTTTTAATTTTTTTTAGCTACAATAAAAACAACTCATAAGGAACCTTGTATTACATTTTAAACACTTTAAAAAAAATTTCTGAAAAAAATCGAAAATTTCAGTGGTCTATAAATATAGCTTAAAAAAGTCAAAATATTTTGAAAATTTAACCGTGTATAGATAATGCTAATGTTGAAATTTAATGAAAATATAAATATTATCAAATATTCGTTTTTGAGTTGCAACCATATAAAAAAATCGATTTTGTCGAAAACTGTTTTTGCGTAAAATTTCTTTTTTTCATTAGTTTTTTTTTGTTTTTCCAGCGCTTTTCAATAATTCTTTAGAAATTTTCACTTTTAACCCCATAGAGTACCAACTAAGTTCACTAAAAGAAAAGAAAAGATACTGTTAAAGAAATTCTAAGCATTTTACTGCCCTGAAGTTTGATGATAAATGAAAAAAAAACAACACGCATCATTATAAAACCAATACATTCATCGCTCCACTCAATCTATACGTTAAAGTTATCGAGATTTTGATGTTTGTCAAAACATTAAATGCATACAACAATAATTAATTTAACATACATTTTTTAGTGGCAGAGTGTAAAAGTAAGTGGGCTTGTCTTCGTAATAGTTTTGCAAGAGCATTACTCGAAGAAAAATCAAAAAAGTCTGGTTCTGCTGCTTTAAGAAAAAAAAGTGGTATTTATTCGAGGAAATGTCGTTTTTGTTAAGTTTTATGATGCAGCACTAGCAAATATTAAGTAATCTGGTGGCATCAGATGATGATAGCAAGGCAACTGATACTGAGAAAAATACAAAAAATGCAGATTTCAATAAAAGCAGTAATGAAATTGAAAATGAAGCTACAAATACTACGTCTTATTTAATTGACAGGCAAGAACTGGTATCTTCTGAACCTGTATTTAAAAAATAAAAAAAAACTCAAACTAAAAATTCGGCTGCAGAATAAGTTGCAGAGCCTATGATTGAATTTTTACATTCAAAAACAAATAAGTCAGCTGTTGAAGATGTTGATTTATTATTTTTTTAAAGTCTTTCCTGGTTTTAAAAAATTAAATGGAAAAAACCAGCGCCAGTTTAAACAGTTTGTGTTGACAACTTTAAACTCGTACATCGACAGTCAAGAAGCGCAAGAATCAGCAGCTAATGATAAAGTATCATAATATGGTAGTACTACATCACATGTATACCAGTACAGGAATTTCAAACGTACAACTATACTTTCAGCCCACCCGGATATTCATCATCAAATAGCTCAACATACTGACTATACCTACTTATTAACGATTTTGAATACTTATTAAATTATTAATACTTATTATGTACATTTGTTTCACATTTACTTCAGTTTAAAGTTTGATTAATAAATATTTCTAGTATATAATTATAGTACCTATTATTATTTGAACTTACCTCAATGTTACTAATAATTTTTCAGCAGGTTCTATACTTTTACGAAAATTTGTGTCCTGTGATCTTATAGCCTCACCAATTTCATTTAACATAAAGTCAAAAATAGTTGAACTCATATGAGTGAAATTTTTAAATTTTAACTCATCTTTACGCAATTCAGCAAAAAATTCAAAAGTGTACTATTTTCTGTACGTTTTTTATTTATTTCGTGTACCCAAATTTTACGTTTACGTTTATTTTCATTAATTTCACTATTTAACAAAAATTGCCACAAAAGAGGTACAACATCATCTTCATCAGAACTCAACTTGACGACTGGTGTATAAAAACAAAAATGAGTCCGAAATTATTTCGTTTTGTTTGGTTTTGTTTTGTCAGTGTGAATGAAATTTGTTTGGAGCTGTTTGAAACAATATGTTTCGACCAGCTCGGAACAGTTTTGCTCTTTCAGTATGCGCCCGGCCCTAACAGTTTGACATTGCAAATGCGTCTTAATAAGAACATACCTATATACCTAACGTACCTATATACGTTAGCTATGGTTTTAGGTAACTGATAATTTATTATTCTTTTTAATTAAAATATTTTATTGGCTACAACCATTGATTATAAATATTATACAATACATAATCAATGCTACAATTGAAGTTATTACACTAGAAATTTGCAGAATTTAAATACATTTTTTGGCATAACTAAAATAAGTAGAAACACACTCAGATACTAACTTTCGTGTTCTGCTATACTTTTGAGTACGAGGTGTGGCAATTAAATAACGAGAATTTCAAATGTTAAAACATTTATTTAATATTTACAACAATTTATGCACCCATGCCTTCACAGTACTCTCCTCCGAGTCTAATACACTTGGTCCAGCGTTCTTCCCATTTCTGGAAGCACTCCTGGAAGTCTCCAGAAGTTAGGTTCTTCAACACTGACGTTACGGTACGTTTAATGTCCTCCAAGTCCTTATAGCGATGTCCTTTCATTGGTTACTTCAACTTTGGAAATAGCCAGAAGTCCAGTGGAGCCAGATCAGGGCTATACGGGGGGTGGGGGAGCGTCGTTATGTTCCTACTGGTCAAAAACTGTTGAACTTTTGATGTGTGAGCAGACGCATTGTCATGGTGAAGGACCCAACCATTTTTGCCTAATTCCGGCCTCACACGAGACACTCTGACACAATCGCTTAAGAACTTCGATGTAAAATACCGAAGTCACCGTTTGTACTTGAGGAATAAATTCTCGGTGCACAATACCCGTTTTATCGAAGAAACAGATGAGCATGGTCTTGATTTGGCTTCAAGGCATCCGGGCTTTCGTGGGACGCTCTCCCCCCTCTTCAACCCACTGTTTGCTCAATATTGAACACATGTTGCAATTTACGAAAAATTTCGGCCGGTTTTTCGCCAGATTTCACTAAAAACTTAATGACAATTCGCTGCTCGTTTTTCACGTCACACATTTTTACGTCACGACCCTTCACTACTAACTTTGAAAAATCGCAGAGCACAAAATATTACACCGATCACTATCAAACTTGACTAAGTTGTGTATAAGCTCGCGAACTTAACGTCAACAAATTTTCAAGATGTCAGTGTTACCACTATAGGAACTAAAAATAAATTCTCGTTACTTAATTGCCACACCTCGTATGTGATACCCATCTTCGCCATTAATAAAGTAACAATATTATTATAAAACAAATATTTATATAAGTACCTACTATTTTTTTTATGGATAAATATAAACAGATGTTTCCAAGATGATAAAAAATGATATTAAATATTTTATTATTTTATTATTTTTAAAAACTTCTTACTTATTGTAGATATTTTGGGAATCAACATCATCATACTGTTTATCCAAACTTGAACAATACAAATAAATTGGTCAAACGGATCAGATTCACTAATTAAATATTTAAAATACCACTTAAATTAAATTTAAAAAATAGTAACCTTCATAAAAATAATAATAAATATGAATATTTACATTGCTTTTTCAGTACCATAATCTTGCTCATCACTGCTATTTGAATCTACAGAAACAGTAATGAAATCTATATTACTATCTTCTTCTGCAGGTATATTCTCTGGAACCATATCCTCTATATCTCTATAGTGTATTTGGACCTATAATGTTATCACTCAAAAATAAAGCTATAGTAATACTTTCATTAACAGGGTCGTAACCGTGAATAGCAGTATGCCCTAAAATATCTAACAGTTGTTCGCCAGCTTGGTCAATGCACTCTTCATCCTGTTTTTCACCTCCGCCAGTCTTATTATAATGGGATTTTGAAGGGACTTTTTGTTTTGCAGCCGATTTTAAGTATTGGAAACACTTAACATAAAAAAATTATCATTATAAGCTTAATAAATTTCATTGAAACAGGGATGCCTATTATGGGGTTACCGTATTATCATACCGACTAAATTTCGAAATAATATACTAAGTGAACTTCATTGATGTCACATGGGTTCTTCCAGTATGAAAAGTTTAGCAAGATCATACTTTTGGTGGCCAGGAATGGATAAAGAAATTGAAAATATTACGCAAAATGGCGACAATTGTCTTAATGTCAGGCAGAATCCACCCAAATCTATTATATCACTGTGGAAATGGCCAGAAAAACCGTGGACTAGACAGGTAAGTTACCCTGGCCCCGCCACTTACGATTTATAAATGGAAACTAATGTCAAATTATGTAATATCATTTGTAATCATTTGTAACCACCAAAAAAAAAAATTGTTCATCGATCCTTTTGACTAAATGGTGCATGTCAATTATTTTCAATTTTCATAATAAGTAAACTTGGAGATATTAGCAAGACAATAACAATTAATGGAGATGTGTACAATTTAAGAGGGGTAATTGCTTTTGACGGATCGGCAAGAGAATTAAGACAATCATATGGCCATTACATAGCGTATGGTTTGAGATCAAATGATCAATGGCAATGCTATGACGATTTAAAGGATCAAGTATCAACAAAATCAAAAAGTTTTAAAGTTAATGCTGAAATTCTATTTTATACAAAATAATACCAATATTGTTAATTTTACGTATTTTTCATTTGAAATAAAACAAAGTACCTGCACAACGTAAATGATCCTCTTCTCTATGACCATATCGATTTTCTTTAATGCATGATAAAAACTATATTATATCCATCATAACTTAAGAAAACATTAAGAATAGCTACCAAATAATGTAATTATCGCTATGTATTAAATAAACGTTCAATTAATAACATATAATATGTGTTGCAATCAGAGCCCAACTTAGGGGGGGCTAGGGGGGCTGCAGCCCCGGGCCCCGATATTATTTGGGGCCCCGGGCCCCTGTTAATATTTAATTATTAAAGTGGCATTTTGAAATAATTGTATGATATTACTGGTTAGTGGTTACGTAGTTTCGTTAGTCGCGTATCGTAATGGAATTTATGATTATTCTCTAATCGATAAAATAAGCTATTAAGTTTTAAGATAAAGTTGGTCAAAAGCACTTTATATTGTTATGATTACAATTTATCTTAACATAGGTACATTTTGATGGTCAGTTTCGCATTATTAGTACAATCGGTACACGGTACACTAGTAGGTATTCCGTCGACTGTCGTGATATTAAATTATTAAATTAGTTTTTAGTCGAGTTCGTGAGTTTAGTTTGTTACTAGTGTATGCCAAAAACTATTGCAATTTAAAAATGTCTGATAAAAAAAGGATTTATCTCAGTGGTTATGCAAAACGAAAATTAAAGGAGGCCGAAGATGCAGTAAGCAAGTTACCTAAATTAACTAATTTTTTTGAAACTATCAACAGTGCAAATAGAGTAGAAACTAATAAAAATAATAAAAATGATTTGGTTCTAAATAATAGTTATATTCATGTTGAAAACATGAATAATGATAGTAATAGTGTAATGTAATACAATAGTGACTTCAAAATCTGATAATTTAAATTTTTCTGAAAATAATATTAACAGTTGTTCTACAATAGAAAACTCAAAATCTGATACTTATAATTTTTCTGAAAATAATGTTGACAATGATTCTACAGCAGAAAATGCAGTGATTGCAATGAATTTTAATTCGAATATTCATACTATTGAACTTGATATTGAATTATATCAAGATCCGGGAATGTGGCCATTAGTGTTAAACAACAATTTTATAGAATTATGCTGCTTAAAAGGACCAGAATTTTTTCAGAATATGGATCCCAAAAAATTTCAATCATCCGAAAAAGAATTTAAAAATTTTAATCGCTCATTAAATATATCATTACATCGATGGAATTTGCTTTTGACTGGTTTACAATCGGAAGAAAAAAATAAAATAATTGTTTTGAAAACTTTAAGTAATACTAGGTGGGAGTGTCACGCGGAGTCGTGTAAAGCTATTATCTTAAATTATGACCAAATTATATGTACATTAACGGATATTTTTGAAAATGTTAACGAAAAACAAGAAAATCGTCATGCTGCTAAATCAATAAAAAATAAAATGATAAAGTTTAAAACAACTTTTATGGCAGTTATGTGGAATGAAATTTTATCGCAATTTAACAGTGTTAGTAAATACCTTCAAAAACCGGGAATAGATTTATTTACAGCTGTAAATTTATTAAAAGGATTAAAAACTTATGTTAGTTCATTAAGAGAGAAGTTTATATATTTTGAAAACAAAGCAAAGGAATTATCAACTAATATTTTGCCTTGTGGAGAAAAAATTGTTAGGAAAAAAAAATTCTCGGATGGTACAATAGAAGGAAATTCAAACTTATGCGAAATAAGAAAGTTTGAGGTTGATACTTTTTATGTTATTATTGATTGTTTAGTTACTGAACTTGATAAAAGATTAAACGCATATGATAATCTTTGTAGTATTTTTGGGTTTATTACAAAAGTCGGTTCACAATTATTATCAGAGACTTCTGCCGACATATTCATTAGCACATTTAAAGATGATATTGATACAATAAATATAAGACAAGAGATTGTGCACTTTTCTAGTTATGTAATGCAGTTAAATTTACCAATAATTTCTCCTCAAAATATTTACTTATATGTACATGAAAATAATTTAAAAGAAGTATTTTCAAATGTGTACATTTCTCTGCGACTTTATTTAACTTTGCCAGTTTCGAATTGTGAAGCAGAAAGAACAAATTCAAAATTAGAACTAAACCATTGTCTTAAATTATTTCTTTAATTATTATTTATTTTTTATTTTAATTTTTTTATTATTTACATTGACTATGTTGAAAAATGCATTGCCATTTTGACTTTGTATACAATGTATATGATGTATATAAGTAAACATTTGTTTGAATTAAAAACTGTACTAAAACTTCTTTATTTTTATATTTATATTTTTAATTGCATCGTTTTATTTATATTAATTGCCATTAAATAATTTCTTGTAGCTTTATTATGGTATAATTGATTTTTAATCCTATATAAAATAAATTGAATATAACAAATCTATATATAACATAAAGACTGCATTTATAATTTAAATTGATAATTTAGAATTTAGATAATAATTAATTTTGGGGTCCCATTAGAAAATTTGACCCGAGCCCCAAAATTCCTAAGTTGGGCTCTGGTTGCAATGTAATGAATAATAATATATGTAAACGTACCTACATAATAATGTCGTAATAACCACCAATAATATGATATAGGTAGGCGCCTACCTACATATATAGTTACAAATAATAATTTAATGATTTAAAAAATGTAAAGAAAGGTAAGACTGTTTTTGGGGTATTATTAATTATGAATTTTGCACAATATTTAATTTGACGAAGTGAAAATTATTTTTAACATTTTATTATATTTTGTAGTATACTTTATATGGAGTATATTAACATAGATATTAGCTACATAATATTATAACGTAAAAAACATATTATATATAATATAAAGGTATAAATAATTAATACATTTGTTTCAAAGAATAAAAAGTTTCAAAAAAAAATTAATAACAGGGTAAACAATTGAACATGAGTGAGTACTTATTATGAAAATTGAAAATAATTGACATGCACCATTTAGTCAAAAGGATCGATGAACAATTTTTTTTTTGGTGGTTACAAAACTTACCTGGACTAGAGTGCATTGCGATTTTCTCGGACCATTCCAAAATAAATATTTCTTTATCATTGTTGACGCAACCACAAAATGGTTAGAAGTATTTCAAGTAAATTCTATGACAGCGAATATTGTTATTCAAAAATTTTCAGAAACTATAGCACGATTTGGCATCCCAAAAACAATTACATCAGACGGCGCAAAATGTAATTATAATGTAATTATGTGTAACAATAATTAATTATTATTTTTAATAAAGCGATTAAATACTAATACTTTATTTTATATTTATTATATCATATTATATACCAATATTAGTTATTAGCACGAATTAAATATATGTATTCACCTGCAATTTAGGAAACACTGAATTTCTCGGCCGGATTATTTTGGGATAAATCGATTTTTTTTTACAAGCTGGTGGTATATAAATATACATTTCAAAATTGTTTGAAATTTTGTCTGCGCATGCGCAATGAAAACTATTTTTTTAATTGCACCACCTACTTTGAACACCATATTCGGATAGGCCATTTTTTTTCAAAGTAATTTGTATATATTAACTATGGTTCTAAATTCAAAATTAACCGAATACGAGCCAGATAAATAATACATTTTTTTTTTATTTTTTTTAAAAATGTATGATTAATTCTTATTGGTCAGGTATTTTTTGAATATTTGTAAGTATTTTTTTCTTTAGAAGTGTTATATTTTATACTCATATTATGTTAGTCTTGTTTATAAGACTTACTTTATTAGGTATGACAATGCTCAAACATCACCCGTCTGTATAAAAACAGAAAATATTTTAAGAGAAAAAATACAAGTGGCTCAAATAGCTGGCACAATATATGACAATAAATGACCTATGTATTATTGAAGACCACAAATCGTGAAATTCCTGTCGTAGTCGGCATCGCCGCCTCTCTTTCGAATGTATGAACAGTTTAGCAGAACGACGGAAAACGCGTTCTATACATATATATAAGTGTGCGGACACGCGTTATCCGGTCGTCGGCGACATTGATTTTCGTCGAGTGTGCAAAAATGTATGTTTGCATGGTTTTTTACACGGCGGTTAAGCAATACATCGGAACTTCTCCGCGGCAGAACACCTCTACCCGACCAGTGATATCCCCGTACATGTTGTTGACCGTCGTCAAATTCAGACGTGCCGTGTATCGCATACAAAAGTTGTACCTATTTTTCGGATATTGCGCGGAAGTTAATGGGAAGTCGACGATGTAA
Organism: Aphis gossypii; assembly: GCF_020184175.1. Taxonomy (NCBI): domain Eukaryota; kingdom Metazoa; phylum Arthropoda; class Insecta; order Hemiptera; family Aphididae; genus Aphis; species Aphis gossypii. The sequence continues at coordinate 16,128,251 of NC_065533.1, read as the reverse complement.
GTGTATTATAATATAATACCTAACATCTTGCGTTTGCGATAAATTTGTCATAAGTGTCGGCGGTGGTATTGTTTGACTTGCAGGTTTGGTACCAGGCAAGCTCCACTTTGGCCTCTGTTTTGTTGCGCTGTACTCCTCGAAGTCGTCAGCGGAGCGAAGCCAAAACATTCCGTTTATTTGGATCCGCACTGGGACAATTTTAAGGTCAGTTCATAGCTGGATAACAGTTCTGACGGTTAACAACTACTTAATCACCACGTTTTATTTTGATTTCTCATGAACGGCTTACTGAGAAAAAGCGTGTAGAAGTAACATTGTATGGTTAACTGCGTTATAACATATTATATACAAGTATGACTGTAACTTTCAAATAAAAATAAAACATCAGCTCAATGAAATTAATTTAAAGATTGTTTAAAAATTTAAATTCTGAACCAAATTACAAATGTTTATTATGATATTTTTTTCTGTGTGTGAGTGTCTCATACTATTTTAAATCTGTAAAAATGCTTAATTTTTAACTTAGAGAGATGGTTTGTAGATACAAATTTAACCTAGTTTTTACTTTTTTTCAAAAGTAGAAATTTCCAAGCAATTATAATTAGCACCCAATATCCATATTTCACATTACCAATTATTTGAAATTTGTACAACATTTTATCTCATTTTGCACTACTATAAGATATACTATTTATTTTAGGTTTTAAATAATATTATGGTACAACTTTTGTTCTATATAAAAATCAATGAAAATTTAATATAAAGTTTTTCCAACAGGATTGAAAAAATATCAAAAATACATAGTCAGACTTTTTTTATATACATAGTTTAACGAAATTCATCAAAATTTGCAAATTATTATTTATGTAGGTGTTTTCATAAATATTTAAGTTTAATACCTTAGGTTTGAAAACTAAAAACAAGATTCCTCATAAGTTTTTATATTTGGAAATTTAAAAAATGTTAAGAATTATGTTTAAACTATACCTACATATTGTTTTGAGTAATTGAAGTTTGATTTCTTACGATATTGGATATTGAAATGTATAATAACGATTTATTCTCATTTATCATTTATCCACAAAATATATCAATTTTTGTGATTTTGTTATTAAAAAAAAAAAAATAATCGTAGAAACTTAAAATATTCCACTTAAACATTTTTTTTCCTATAGGTACATTGAAACTATCAAAATATTCAGACTCATTTTAAGCATTTTTTTAAGCACTTTAAATTTTAGTTTATTTTTTAAATTCGATAATAAAAGAAGAAAAGTGGGTAATTTCTAATTTCTCATTACAATCACATTCAATCGCTGTACATAAGATTTTACCATTCCATTTATTTCACTTAATTCATTAGAATGAATACCTATGTCATATTTTAATTTAATGAATCAATATGTACCTACGAAAACGATTCTGATCTAAGTGGTGACCTGTCAGCCTATATTACTAAGTATAATAAATTCATAATGTTTGAAACAAAATCGAATTAGTTGAACATTACTTTTTCGTAGAGAAAATCATTAGAAGTATTTTTCTTTTTATATATTACAAATACTTCATATTTTATTATAAAATTCATTGATGGTACATATTATTTAAATTCACTTCCTATAAAAGTACTTGGAATTAAATGAATAGTTTGTTATAATAATAATTTTTTGTATAATGTATAAATTAATAAATTATACATTCTTATTCGTATACATTAAATGTACGTTATATGTGCGAAAATGAAAATAAGGTTTTAGAAACTTTGAATAATTTTTTATATATTAATCTTATGACTTATGCAAATAGCTATAAGCCATTTTTCTTTAATATGATTAAATTGAAAATAGTAAAAAAAAAAAATCAATTGATATGGTCTTATTATTCCAATTATCATAAACACATATAATAGGTACTATAACATATTTCCAAATCTTTTAAACATTTGTTTATCATGCAATCATTTAGATACTTATAATACTTATAATAGTATAGGTAAACATTGTATGTCGAATGCGAACTATTCGTAATGTATTTAATATTTTCATAAACTTTTTAAGTAACGAAAACATCAAAATTCAATAAATGACATAATTTAACGCAGCGTAAAATCGCCTGACCGAGCTTAAAAACTGGGTCTCTTATGATGATATAGCGTTTATTTAAAACTTATTATAACAATAGAATACCTGGATTCTTTTGTTTAATAATTTGTTTTTTATTTGTCTGGTTAAGAAAAAAGAAAAACAAAACTTATAATATGAATAATTTATTATTTAAATTTAATTGTTTTATTCCTTATGAATGTTGTTATCATACATTCAACTAAAATGTATAAACATAGTGATGTTTTCAGTTAAACCGAAGATCGATTTAACTATAACGTGTTTGTTAATAGGTATATTAATAAAAGTATTTAGATATACCGCTAATAAAATGTAACTATTACTTTGGTAATTATAATGTATGTTTTTATCAATGACACTGTAACTCAATACTTAATTTACACCTGAATTTATATTTTATATAGTGGATTCCGCTTAATGTGGACACGTCCGGAGCAGCCCTATTTTCTCATGTTAAGCGGTTGCTCATAAAAACCAAATTAGTTCAAAACATAAACATTTGTAATAACAAAAAGTTTTTATTTTGCATATGTGAACCATACAATTGAAAAAATGATTAAAATACCAAATAAATAAAATTACTATTTTGAGGTATAATGCGTATAAAACATTAAGGCTTAAATGGTTATGCTTTTTATAACTTTCGATAAACACTATCTCAAAGATCCGAAGAAAACCGATTATATTAATCGTATATTATATAATATTTTATATTAGGTTATTGAGGATTTGTATTCAATTAATTAATTAAAAATTCGACTTTCAACTCGGGGTAGTTTTTAGTAGTTAAATAGATCTAAAAGGTACTTTGGAGGTAAAAAAAAAATTCAATACTCTTCCAACTAACTCAGTTTTCCAATTTCAAAATGCAATTATTTTATACGCCATTCAAAAATATTTTTAGAAGATATTTTTCTTCCATATTCAACTAAAAATTTTACCGCCAGATAGATGTATATGTCCCATCCATCAAAATTGTTTGCTTTTTAGTGCCAAATCTGGCCATCAATGCACTTACGTTGTAACTTTATTTTAAAAAAACTATAAATAATGTAAAACTAGTTTATGCAATATTGATATCTAACGCAACATATACGAAGGGTTAATTTATGACATTCATCGAATTTATACGAGTACTATTATTATTTACCACAAAATAATTATATACCTCTACCGATGGTTATAATTTATAACTTTATAACTTCTAAATTAATTATTTATTATGTTTAAATAATTAAAAGATAATATTTATTTAATAAATCGTAATTTATATTTTATAGGTGGAACACAATAAAACATACATAAGAAATAATGAATACCACCATCGTACAGCGTGGGAGGAGAACTTCCATCACATTAATAAACACAACGAAGAGGCCAAAACTGGAAAACACAATTACACACTAGATTTGAATCATTTAGCCGACATGGTAAACAAATCTGAATCTAAAATAATAATTTTGATATTTTGAACAAATGTTGTTAAAATTTAAACTTTAAATGATTGTAATGTTTTTAAATCATTGTACACGAGCAATTTGTTGGTTGAACAATATTTGTGCTATAAATATAGTCTTTAGTGTTAATTTATTCCCAAGAAGATCGTAATCATCAATTATTTAATTTTAATTTGTTTACACAAAATCTATGAAAGGTATAGGTAGATAGTACATTTACTTTTCATTTTTTTCTCTTAATATACCTGAACTTAATGATCATATATTGTAACAGCATTCATTTAAACATATCCAAAACTTAATTGGAAATTTTGTTTAAAATTAATTGAGCGTTCGTTAAAAATGTATTGTTCAATAATTTTCCAATAGCTCTTTCTAAATTCATATACCAACTGCAGTTAACACCCGCATGTGTTGTCTCTGTCTTACAAGTGCGTAACATAGCACATTTACAGATTACGTTTAGCTCCGTTAGTTTAAAAATCGACCTATTATAAAACTAGTTAGTAAGTACATTATGTGTGTTCGTGTGTTGGTTTTTTACGAAGTTCATTTTTTTAGAAAGTTATGCGTATATAATATTATAGTGTAAATTTAAAATGCTCATAACTCACTTGAATAACGGAATAATCGTAAGAAACCAACACACCAACACAGATAATGTTCTTAATAATATCATTAAGTACTTAGGTACATAAATATAATTTAATATATATTTATGAATAAATGTAACAGCAACACAAAATATGTTGGCATTATATTTGTTGTTAATCTAATAACATATTGTTCTATGATAACATTTCATAAAGATCTATCGAATCTATCAGTATATCGTTCATGATAATTGATAGTTAATTTATATAAAAATGTATCATTAATAATGTCTGTACTCTTGACTATTTTTTTTATTATGAACAATAGAACAAATGACATTGAACAATGTTATAATATAGCACCTATTATATATCTAGGTATTTGAAGTTTGTTTGTTATATTTTATTATTATTTGATACATAACATTATAAATTGTATTGATATATTATTTAAAAAGAAACTTGCAACAAATTATTTAAAATATATTTAATTATTAATTAAATTAAATTATTCACTTAGATATAGTCTATATAATCTAGATAAGTGTATTCATCTTCTTGTAGCTTTACAATTCTGTAAACATTTTTGCTGCCGCTGTCAAGGGCGCACACGAATTGCCTCTCAATTAAAAAACTATCATTAATTTAAATTGCCTTTTATTTTAAGTAGGAACTCCCTTTTACAGGAATTTCCTCCGGTATAATAAATATAATTGATCGGTTTCTAGTTCAAATTACAAACATTTTTTTTTTTTTTTAATTACAATAATTGCAAGCGCATACGTGACAGTTAATATGTAAAAATAAAGCCGTGTTATTACATATGCAAAATGATATATTGATATACAATTAAAAATAATCAATTGGTCTTAAGATAAAATATAATTTTTTACAGTCAATATTTAAATTGATAATAAAAATAAATCATATTCCTATTAACAAAATGTATCTTGATGTTTTTTACTTCTTTTTGAAAAATCTAACAAATATAACTATTTCTAATTGTATTGATTTTTACACATTCATAAATTCATAAATATGGTGTTCAGTTCATAAAAAATTTGAATTTAATTTAAAGCTAATGATTAACATGTTAGTTATGGTAAACTAATTACGTTAAACTAGTGATTTGACAAATTAATCTGTCTTGGGAAGTGTTGTATAATGTATAACTTAACCATAATATTATTGAAAATTAGGAAAATCGATATAATAATTTAGTTTTTAATTATTTTAGCATAATTCAATTTTAATGCAACTATAATAATAATAACTGATACCTATGTATTCCGACTGAGCTAAGCTCGTATCTGGTATATAGAGTTCCAAGATTAATATAACTTATTGAAAAGCTGACTTAATTTTCTAGGTATATAGCAGTGTTGATTAAATTATGTTATTAATATTAATACCAAAGTTTCCTTGAACATTTTTATTTACAGATATTGGTTTTTATAGTTTGATTGATATACACATTCTACTCAAGGCCATGAACTACGTACCTATTTTATTAATTGTATTTTTATATGATTTTTATTAATTATATCATTGATTTTATTAGAATGAATTTTACATGAAATTTTTATCAGACTCTTTACATCATTATTTAAACTGTTGGATATAGTCTTAACTATGTAATAATACACACATTTTTGTTAGCGATATTAGTTTTGCTGGAAACTGAAATTCAAATGTTATAATACTATACAAGCTTTTCCGATGTATTCTGTCCTAGGCTTTATTGAAAACAACAAAATACATATTTTGTCGAAATTAATAACTCTTTTCAATAATTCGTACAATTATTGACTGCTGTTCAAGTGTTGATTTACCTCTACAAATCCATACTAGTGTCCTCCGATACACTCTTCTGATATGGGTTATACAACCGCTTCAATAGAATCCTTTAAAACACCATATAAGTAGGTATATTGTATTTGGTAGGGATATTTTTTATAATTGTAAATTGTAAGATAGGTAGTTTTGATAATTTAAAATACAGCGGAATCCATTTATATTTTGGGATTGAATATTAATTAAATTTGTTTGTGGTCTTGAATTGAAAGTTGAAAAATAAATATGTTATGAAACTAATCCTCTTCTAGGATTTTATAAGTTTTGTTGACAATTTGTACATAGATTTAAATATGTCCTAATAGTTTCGTTCGTGATATTGCAATATTTTGATTTTAATTCAGAATCCATTTTATACATCTTCCACCATGAATAATGAGTTGAATGTAAAATATTGAACAATTCGTCAATCGTAACGAAATACAGTAAATAGCAGAGGTGGCCAAACCGCGTCTCGCGAGCCGCATGCGGCTCGCCACATAGACTTTTGCGGCTCGCATCTTATCTCATTTTTACGAAAATATTTTTTTACATGAATTTATGTATTATATATATTATATATATATATGACTTTTAATTACATTTTGGCTCTTCTATATTTATTAATACATTTGGTGGCTCGTGAGTCTCTTCTCGCTGGGCACTCGTGGTGTATAGTATAGTATAACGCTAGTTACAGGTTTAATAAGACGCTCTTTATTATTTATTGTTAAAATATCATGTTTACGTACCATTCGATAGTATTTCATTGACTCTTTTTCCTGGTGTTTTCAACACAAATTTAGAATGTTTTAATTGTTCAATACGAATATTTTATTCATCTATGGTTAGTAATGCGTTATTATCATTACGGTTTTTTATAATTATATCAGATATAATATTGTTAAATTTGTTTTTCATATCAGTTCAACCATATTGAATTGTATTAATAATATAATTTAAATATAACTTTATGAATATTTTAACATGTTAACAATTAAGAAATAATTGATAATCAAATCCAAAAATTAATAAACCACGATAATTACTAGTTTGTTAGGTAACTATTGTTATTTATTAGAAAATAACGTTATTTTGATGTGTAACATAATAATTTACTGTAACATGTATACGAAATATAGATGTATAATCTAAAATTGTTTTAACTAATGAGGAAGGATATTGACCCTAATTTATTAAAAAAATAAAATAAATAATAATCACCATTACAATGATTAAATGGAAAAAAAAACTATTTACTAAGTTATTTCGTTAAACTAAACAGGTTTTTGATTTTTAATTATTTTTTATATAATTAAATGTAACAGAATTCAAACTTTTACAAAAATTAGTTTTTGATGTTTAAAACAACTTTCTACTTAAAAAATGATTAATATGTATAAATTGGTTATGAGTAACGTTGTAATATTTCACGTTACTTTAAAGTTAAATGTTAAAAGTTTTTACTCAGTTGTGGATAATGAAAATGTAAGGTTAGTACATTAAAGTAGTGATTTCGAGGTTGTGTTGTGTATGGAATTCTGTTGTAACTCGACAAATTCCCATGGGATTTTAGTCAGATATATTAAAATTAAATTTAAAACCACAAAGATTAAATTACAGTTAATTAATTTGTTTTTAGCAATTCTTTCTCTAATAAATGTTTATGTACCAATGGAGTAACTATTAACCAACAAGATGTTTTATTAGTTTAATTTGTAATTTTGTTATGGTTACTTATAAGTACTTTAACAAATAATAATTATCATTAGTAAATAAGTAATTATTAGTATCTACATTAAAATTTCATATATTTTATAAATATTTTCATAACAATTTCAATTACATTTTCGTGTAGGAGTTTACATTTGGTTATATAGCTCCTTGTTTACAATTTAATCTAAATATAGGTACCTTTAAATCTATAGTATTAAAACACTGACAGAAAGAAGAAGAATTCTCATAAAAAAATGTAGAGAAATGTATATAATTATATAGGTAAACTAAAATTTTTGGTTAAAGTATCTATTGTAGCGTGAAGAAAATGACGTTTAGATTTTTAGGTAAGTTGGTGGATGTAGAATATGTGTGTCGATATTTCTTAAAAACCTGGCGTATTGTACGCGGGCTTACTGTATTCGAAGGGTGAAATTTATTCCTAACTCTGGGAAAATGTTATTCACTTATAAAATCCCATCTCGACGATATACATTCACTCTCCACTACACATTTATTACATTACTGTATAAACTTACTATAATACATGTGACGGGTTGAAACTTATATAAAAGTCTGGGTAGATAAATGGTATTCATTAATACCTACAAAATCGTGACAAATTTTTCATTTATGCCGGTAAATCATATTTTGAATTAAATATGTCACACACTCGTATATACATACTACACTTGCATATAATCATTATAAGTTTATTCCTTAAAAAATTAATTTTTAAAGTTTATAATTTTATTGAGCATTAAATTATAAATACACCTATATTGTTATGAGTTGCTTGTAAAGGAGACCGTGCTTACTTTGTATACTTGTGTTCTTAATTTAGTGAATTTTGTATATTTAACGCTCAAAATAAGCTAAAAAGTCAACTAAAGTGTATGATACATAATTAATTTACATTATTATTTTAAATTATAAATTCTATTCTAATTTTCTAGAGAAAAAAAAACTATGACTACAAGGCAATAGTTAACATACGTAGGTATAAATATTAGAATTTCTTAATTTTTTTGTTATTTGTTTAAATTTCAACAACATATACAAAAAAATGAATAATGACTATTAAATAAAATCATTTTATACTAAACAATATTTTAATAAAATAAATTCAGGGCAGAGGCGTTTTTTTACATCTATCACAGACTGAAACATAAATAAACTACATTATTCCTTTTAATATCTAATAAATATTAATGAACATTAAACATTTGTATTTATTTATTTACGGCGTAATTTTTTTCTTAATTTACCAGCCGCCCATTAAGCAGGGCTGGGCACACGAGTGCTGTATAAACTACCACGGCCTTTAAAAATGATTATTTACTCACTTTTATGTATAAAGATAACAAAAATTACAATTTTACTATTTGACTTTTCACAGACACTATAACTTTCTGCCGTATTTCCGAGGTAAAGTTTCCACAATAAAATATAAACTATATAAATTTAACTATATACGTGCCAGGTAAAGGCGGGTCGGCTGTATAAAAACTTTTTCAATATGACTCGTTTTTTTTTTTAAAAGTACCGTTATTGCCTATTGGTTACCAAAGAAAATTTTTTACTTAAACACATTATTAATGTAATACCTAAACAAAATTCAATCACGGAAGACGACAGAAGCAGCATGTTAACCAAAGTATTATTAAGTACATAAAACATGTAGATACTCTTTTTCTAATGTCTAAATAAAAAATAAATATACTGCATCGAGTCAGATAACCTATATTGCAATTCGTATATTTCTTCGTTTATTATGTATAGATGCTTTTGATAATAATATAACTGTAAAAATAATTGCAGTTACCCATAAGGTTTGACCAATTGACCCAGGGGTCCTCTGCATTATCTATTAGACTTATTCTATATTCCCAATAATAGTTTAATACTCTTCACTCGGTGTTCATTGAAAATATCCACTGTCACTATACTTTTACAGCTCCATTATAAACACTTCAATAACCAACTAACTAACCATTTCAATCACCCAATTCGCATTCAAAAATATTCCAGAAAATTCCAACAAAGTTAAAATTACACTAGTGGTAGATATATGACTGACGTATTTATAATAAAAAAAGTGTAGATCATAATTAATTATACATTTAGGTAATATTACTAATATTTTTTGTAATGAAAACCCATCATTGGAAGACCTATCAACTATATTATTTTTAAATTAATATTTACTTATTTTATCAATTAAGCTAATTATTCAGATGTATAAAGATAGGTAGCCAGATTGCTAATAATAAATTTAAAAAAGCCAAATAATGTTATAATGTTATTATTATATTTATGTACAAATAATTTTAGTAAACAAACAACAATACAAAAAAAGTATTTATAAATTGTCACCTTAAAAAAAGAGTTACAATAAAGTAAATTTGTTTCCATATTAGTAAAAAATATCAATGGATTTATTTTTGAATTTGTTGGTAGAATTTAAAATCTTACTCCTCCAGGTTTCTGAGAACAAAATGAAAAAAAAACTATTTTTATTTTTGATATAACTAATACACCAATATTATGGTATAAAGATGTAGTAATAGTATTTTACTAGTATTCATAAGCAAAACAAGGAGGATGCAAGGAGTTTTACTGTGTTCCGCGCAATATTAAATGATTTAAACATTACTTCTGTAGTTTAAAATAAATCCTAAAGTATTTTTTTTACATTCTGAGCATAACAATAAAATTATTGATTATACAATGATGTGATTTTTTTTTTAATGTATTGTACTTTTATACAATAAGTATAGTAAAATAATTGCTTCAATTTTTAACTGTAAGAGATGTTTTATATATTAATTGTAGTTAAAAATTAAAAATTTCCAGTACTTTCAAAATAAACAAAAAAAATTAAAGAAAAATTGGAATTTTTATGTTAAACCAGTTTTTAAAGAAATTGGGAATTTTTAGGTACCAAGTTTATAATACCATTTTTTAGATATGGTAAATTTTCAACGTATTTATATTTATTTATAAATATTTTTCTTTATTTTTATGATTAATGATTAAAAAATTTTCATTTAGTCAAAAAGCTTAATAATATAATATAAGATTCTACGTGTGTTGTTGAGTTGTTCTAATAAATGTATAGAAATATTTTCTAATAATACAAACGCACAAATTATTTTGTAGTGGAATTGCTATGAAATGGTTATTTTCATAGTTACAGCTTGAAAATGTAATACAGAGTTAACTAGTTAGAAATTAAATTAATAGTGAAATAAATTACTTAACATTATAACAATATTAAAATACATA